>NW_026696610.1:0-209483 GCF_030435755.1 Ochotona princeps | reverse complement strand
GCTTTGGCGCTGAAGTTGTCTGTGAATGTGGAGTTGGTGGCATGTGAAACCCGCATGTGGAACATTCTTTTCTGTGAGGATGCTCTAACCAGGGTTCATTGGTTCATTCCTACATAATGCACTCCAAAGGGCATTAAGCTTAGAGTCGTGAATAACTGAGTTTCCTTGAGAGCTGCTTGGAAGCCTGATGGTGTGTGAGAGTTAGTGAGCCAAATGGAGTTGTTCTCTCCGCACAAGAACCACTCGGTGCTGATTCTTCTTCAATCATGCGGCTTCACTCCAACATGCAGTGTTTCCTTGATTGAATTAGCTCTCGACGACACCAAATATTTGGGCCTGGAAGCATTTGCATTGAGAGCTATCTGAAAATGGCTTTGCGCTGAAGTTGTCTGTGAATGTGGAGTTGGTGGCATGTGAAACCCGCATGTGGAGCATTGGTTTGTGTGATAAGCTCACCAAGCTTCATGTTCAGTCCTAGGCACTCAAAGGGCATTAAGCCTAGAGTGCGAAAACTGAGTTTCCTTGAGAGCTGCTTGGAAGCCTGATGGTGTGTGAAGTTAGTGAGCCAAATGGAGTTGTTCTCTTCCACAAGAACCACTCGGCTGATTCTTCTTCAATATGCGCTTCACACCAACATGCAGTGTTTCCTGTGATTGGAATTAGCTCTCACACACCAATATTTTCTTCTAGAGAGCCTTTGCATTGAGGGCTACCTGAAAATGGCTGTTTTCGCTGAAGTTGTCTGTGAATGTGGAGTTGGTGGCATGTGAAACCCCCATGTGGAGCATTGGTTCATGTGTGGCGAATGCTACTACCAGGTGCATTTCAATTCCTAGGCACTCAAAGGGCATTAAGCCCTAGAGTGTGAAAACTGAGTTTCCTTGAGAGCTGCTTGGAAGCCTGAGTGGTGTGTGAAGTTATGTGAGCCAAATGGAGTTGTTCTCCCACAAGAACCACTCGGCTGATCCTTCTTTCAATATGCGCTTCACCAACATGCAGTGTTTCCTTGATTGAATTAGCTCTCACACCTATACTTTCGTGCCTAGAGCCTTTGCATTGAGGGCTATCTGAAAATGGCTTTGTGCGCTGAAAGTTGTCTGTGAATGTGGAGTTGGTGGCAATGTGAAACCCGCATGTGGAGCATTGGTTTGTGTGGAGATGCTCTACCAGGTTCATTCTAGATAATGCACTCAAAGGGCATTAAGCCTAGAGTGCGAAAACTGAGTTTCCTTGAGAGCTGCTTGGAAGCCTGATGGTGTGTGAAGTTAGTGAGCCAAATGGAGTTGTGTTCTCCACACAAGAACCACTCGGCTGATTCTTCTTCAATATGCGCTTCACCAACATGCGAGTGTTTCCTTGATTGAATTAGCTCTCACACCAATATTTGCGTCTAGAGCCTTTGCATTGAGGGCTGTCTGAAATGGCTTTGGCGCTGAAGTTGCCTGTGAATGTGAAGTTGGTGGCATGTGAAAACCCGCATGTGAGAGCATTCGTTTGTGTGGGATGCTCACCAAGCTTCATTTCAGTCCTAGGCACTCAAAGGGCACTAAGCATAGAGTGTGAAAACTGAAGTTTCCTTGATGAGCTGCCTTGGAAGCCTGATGGTGTGTGTGAAGGTTAGTGAGCCAAATGGAGTTGTTCTCTCCACAAGAACCACTCGGCTGATCCTTCTTCAATATGCCCTTCACCAACATGCAGTGTTTCCTTGATTGAATTAGCCTTCTCACACCAATATTTTGGGCCTAGAGCCTTTGCAATTGAGGGCTGTCTGAAAATGGCCCCTGGCGCTGAAGTTGTCTGTGAATGTGGAGTTGGTGCATGTGAAACCCGCATGTGGAGCATTGGTTTGTGTGGGATGCTCTACCAGGTTCATTTCAGTCCTAGGCACTGAAAGGGCATTAAGCCTAGAGTGTGAAAACTGAGTTTCCTTGAGAGCTGCTTGGAAGCCTGATGGTGTGTGAAGTTAGTGAGCCAAATGGAGTTGTTCCCACCACAAGAACCACTTCGGCTGATTCTTCTTCAATATGCGCTTCACCAACATGCAGTGTTTCCTTGATTGAATTAGCTCTCACACCAATATTTTCGCCTAGAGCCTTTGCATTGAGGGCTATCTGAAAATGGCTTTGGCGCTGAAGTTGACTGTGAATGTGAGTTGGTGGCATGTGAAACCCGCATTGTGGAGCATTGGTTTGTGTGGGATGCTCTACCAGGTTCATTCCTAGATAATACACTCAAAGGGCATTAAGCCTAGAGTGTGAAAATTGAGTTCCTTGAGAGCTGCTTGGAAGCCTCGATGGTGTGTGAAGTTAGTGAGCCCAAATGGAGTTGTTCTCCCCACAAGAACCACTCGGCTGATCCTTCTTCAATATGCGCTTCACCAACATGCAGTGTTTCCTTGATTGAATTAGCTCTCACACACAATATTTTCGCCTAGAGCCCTTTGCATTAAGGGCTATCTGAAAATGGCTTTGGCGCTGAAGTTGTCTGTGAATGTGGAGTTGGTGGCATGTGAAACCCGCATGTGGAGCATTGGTTTGTGTGGGATGCTCTACCTAGGTTCATTCCTACATAATACACTCAAAGGGCATTAAGCCTAGAGTGTGAAAACTGAGTTTCCTTGAGAGCTGCTTGAAGCCTGATGGTGTGTGAAGTTAGTGAGCCAAATGGAGTTGTTCTCTCACACAAGAAGCCACTCGGCTGATTCTTCTTCAATATGCGCTTCACCCAACATGCAGTGTTTCCTTGATTGAATTAGCTCTCACACCAATATTTGCGTCTAGAGCCTTTGCATTGAGAGCTATCTGAAAATGGCTTGGCGCTGAAGTTGTCTGTGAATGTGGAGTTGGTGGCATGTGAAACCCGCATGTGAGCATTGGTTTGTGTGGGATGCATCTACCAGGTTCATTCCTACATAATACACTCAAAGGGCACTAAGCACAAGAGTGTGAAAACTGAGTTTCCTTCAGAGCTGCATGGAAGCCTGATGGTGTGTGAAGTTAGTGAGCCAAATGGAGGTGTTCTCTCACAAAAAACCACTCGCCTGATTCTTCTTCAATATGCGCTTCACCAACATGCAGTGTTTTCCTTGATTGAATTAGCTCTCACACCAATATTTGCGCCTAGAGCCTTTGTATTGAGGGCTATCTGAAAATGGGCTGTGGCGCTGAAGTTGTCTGTGAATGTGGAGTTGGTGGCATGTGAAACGCGCATGTGGAGCATTGGTTTGTGTGGGATGCTCTACCAGGTGCATTTCATTCCTAGGCACTCAAAGGGCATTAAGCCTAGAGTGTGAAAACTGAGTTTCCTTCAGAGCTGCTTGGAACCCTGATGGTGTGTGGAAGTTAGTGAGCCAAATGGAGTTGTTCTCTCCACAAGAACCACTTCGGCTGATTCTTCTTCAACATGCGCTTCACCAACATGAGTGTTTCCTTGATTGAATTAGCTCTCACACACCAATATTTGCGCCTAGAGCCTTTGCATTGAGGGCTACCTGAAAACGGCTTTGGCGCTGAAGTTGTCTGTGAATGTGGAGTTGGTGGCATGTGACACCCGCCTGTGGAGCATTGGTTTGTGTGGGATGCTCACCAAGCTTCATTTCAGTCCTAGGCACTCAAAGGACATTAAGCCTAGAGTGTGAAAACTGAGTTTCCTTGAGAGCTGCTTGGAATGCCTGATGGTGTGTGAAGTTAGTGAACCAAATGGAGTTGTTCTCCCACAAGAACCACTCGGCTGATTCTTCTTCAATATGCGCTTCACAAACATGCAGTGTTTCTTTGATTGAATTAGCTCTCACACCAATATTTGCGCCTAGAGCCTTTGCATTGAGGGCTATCTGAAATGGCTGTGGCGCTGAAGTTGTCTGTGAATGTGGAGTTGGTGGCATGTGAAACCCGCATGTGGAGCCATTGGTTTGTGTGGATGCTCTTCCAGGTTCATTCCTACATAATGCACTCAAATGGCATTAAGCCTACAGTGTGAAAACTGAGTTTCCTTGAGAGCTGCTTGGAAGCCTGATGGTGTGTGAAGTTAGTGAGCCAAATGGAGTTGTTCTCCCACAAGAACCACTCGGCTGATCCTTCTTCAATATGCGCTTCACCAACATGCAATGTTTCCCTTGATTGAATTAGCTCTCACACCAATATTTGCGCCTAGAGCCTTTGCATGAGAGCTTATCTTAGAGCCTTTGCATTGAGAGCTATCTGAAAATGGCTTTGGCGCTGAAGTTGTCTGTGAATGTGGAGTTGGTGGCATGTGAAACCCGCATGTGGAACATTCTTTTCTGTGGGATGCTCTACCAGGTTCATTGGTTCATTCTAGATAATGCACTCAAGGGCATTAAGCTTAGAGTGTGAAAACTGAGTTTCCTTGAGAGCTGCTTGGAAGCCTGATGGTGTGTGAAGTTAGTGAGCCAAATGGAGTTGTTCTCCCACAAGAACCACTCGGCTGATTCTTCTTCAACATGCGCTTCACCAACATGCAGTGTTTCCTTGATTGAATTAGCTCTCACACCAATATTTGGGCCTGGAGCATTTGCATTGAGAGCTATCTGAAAATGGCTTTGGCGCTGAAGTTGTCTGTGAATGTGGAGTTGGTGGCATGTGAAACCCGCATGTGGAGCATTGGTTTGTGTGATAAGCTCACCAAGCTTCATTTCAGTCCTAGGCACTCAAAGGGCATTAAGCCTAGAGTGCGAAAACTGAGTTTCCTTGAGAGCTGCTTGGAAGCCTGATGGTGTGTGAAGTTAGTGAGCAAATGGAGTTGTTCTCCCACAAGAACACTCGGCTGATTCTTCTTCAATATGCGCTTCACCAACATGCAGTGTTTCCTTGATTGAATTAGCTCTCACACCAATATTTTCTTCTAGAGCCTTTGCATTGAGGGCTACCTGAAAATGGCTGTTTCGCTGAAGTTGTCTGTGAATGTGGAGTTGGTGGCATGTGAAACCCCCATGTGGAGCATTGGTTTGTGTGGGATGCTCTACCAGGTGCATTTCATTCCTAGGCACTCAAAGGGCATTAAGCCTAGAGTGTGAAAACTGAGTTTCCTTGAGAGCTGCTTGGAAGCCTGATGGTGTGTGAAGTTAGTGAGCCAAATGGAGTTGTTCTCCCACAAGAACCACTCGGCTGATCCTTCTTCAATATGCGCTTCACCAACATGCAGTGTTTCCTTGATTGAATTAGCTCTCACACCTATATTTCGGCCTAGAGCCTTTGCATTGAGGGCTATCTGAAAATGGCTTTGGCGCTGAAGTTGTCTGTGAATGTGGAGTTGGTGGCATGTGAAACCCGCATGTGGAGCATTGGTTTGTGTGGGATGCTCTACCAGGTTCATTCCTAGATAATGCACTCAAAGGCATTAAGCCTAGAGTGCGAAAACTGAGTTTCCTTGAGAGCTGCTTGGAAGCCTGATGGTGTGTGAAGTTAGTGAGCCAAATGGAGTTGTTCTCCCACAAGAACCACTCGGCTGATTCTTCTTCAATATGCGCTTCACCAACATGCAGTGTTTCCTTGATTGAATTAGCTCTCACACCAATATTTGCGTCTAGAGCCTTTGCATTGAGGGCTGTCTGAAAATGGCTTTGGCGCTGAAGTTGCCTGTGAATGTGAAGTTGGTGGCATGTGAAACCCGCATGTGGAGCAGTCGTTTGTGTGGGATGCTCACCAAGCTTCATTTCAGTCCTAGGCACTCAAAGGCCACTAAGCATAGAGTGTGAAAACTGAGTTTCCTTGAGAGCTGCTTGGAAGCCTGATGGTGTGTGAAGTTAGTGAGCCAAATGGAGTTGTTCTCCAACAAGAACCACTCGGCTGATCCTTCTTCAATATGCCCTTCACCAACATGCAGTGTTTCCTTGATTGAATTAGCTCTCACACCAATATTTGCGTCTAGAGCCTTTGCATTGAGGGCTACCTGAAAATGGCCCTGGCGCTGAAGTTGTCTGTGAATGTGGAGTTGGTGGCATGTGAAACCCGCATGTGGAAGCATTGGTTTGAGTGGGATGCTCTACCAGGTTCATTTCAGTCCTAGGCACTCAAAGGGCATTAAGCCTAGAGTGTGAAAACTGAGTTTCCTTGAGAGCTGCTTGGAAGCCTGATGGTGTGTGAAGTTAGTGAGCCAAATGGAGTTGTTGTCCCACAAGAACCACTCGGCTGATTCTTCTTCATATGCGCTTCACCAACATGCAGTGTTTCCTTGATTGAATTAGCTCTCACACCAATATTTGCGTCTAGAGCATTTGCATTGAGAGCTATCTGAAAATGGCTTTGGCACTGAAGTTGTCTGTGAATGTGGAGTTGGTGGCATGTGAAACCCGCCTGTGGAACATTCTTTTCTGTGGGATGCTCTACCAGGTTCATTCCTACATAATGCACTCCAAGGGCATTAAGCCTAGAGTGTGAAAACTGAGTTTCCTTGAGAGCTGCTTGGAAGCCTGATGGTGTGTGAAGTTAGTGAGCCAAATGGAGTTGTTCTCCCGCAAGAACCACTCGGCTGATCCTTCTTCAATATGGCCTTCCCCAACATGCAGTGTTTCCTTGATTGAATTAGCTCTCACACCAATATTTGCGCCCAGAGCCTTTGCATTGAGAGCTATCTGAAAATGGCTTTGGCGCTGAAGTTGTCTGTGAATGTGGAGTTGGTGGCATGTGAAAACCGCATGTGGAGCATTGGTTTGTGTGGGATGCTCTACCAGGTTCATTCCTACATAATGCACTCAAAGGGCATTAAGCCTAGAGTGTGAAAACTGAGTTTCCTTGAGAGCTGCTTTTAAGCCTGATGGTGTGTGAAGTTAGTGAGCCAAATGGAGTTGTTCTCCCACAAGAACCACTCTGCTGATTCTTCTTCAACATGCGCTTCACCAACATGCATTGTTTCCTTGATTGAATTAGCTCTCACACCAATATTTGGGCCTGGAGCCTTTGCATTGAGGGCTACCTGAAAACGGCTTTGGTGCTGAAGTTGTCTGTGAATGTGGAGTTGGTGGCATGTGAAACCCGCATGTGGAGCATTGGTTTGTGTGATAAGCTCACCAAGCTTCATTTGAGTCCTAGGCACTCAAAGGGCATTAAGCCTAGAGTGCGAAAACTGAGTTTCCTTGAGAGCTGCTTGGAAGCCTGATGGTGTGTGAAGTTAGTGAGCCAAATGGAGTTGTTCTCCCACAAGAACCACTCGGCTGATTCTTCTTCAATATGCGCTTCACCAACATGCAGTGTTTCCTTGATTGAATTAGCTCTCACACCAATATTTGCGTCTAGAGCCTTTGCATTGAGGGCTGTCTGAAAATGGCTGTGGCGCTGAAGTTGCCTGTGAATGTGAAGTTGGTGGCATGTGAAACCCGCATGTGGAGCATTCGTTTGTGTGAGATGCTCACCAAGCTTCCTTTCAGTCCTAGGCACTCAAAGGGCACTAAGCATAGAGTGTGAAAACTGAGTTTCCTTGAGAGCTGCTTGGAAGCCTGATGGTGTGTGAAGTTAGTGAGCCAAATGGAGTTGTTCTCCCACAAGAACCACTCGGCTGATCCTTCTTCAATATGCCCTTCACCAACATGCAGTGTTTCCTTGATTGAATTAGCTCTCACACCTATATTTCGGCCTAGAGCCTTTGCATTGAGGTCTATCTGAAAACGGCTGTGGCGCTGAAGTTGCCTGTGAATGTGGAGTTGGTGGCATGTGAAACCCGCATGTGGAACATTCTTTTCTGTGGGATGCTCTACCAGGTTCATTCCTAGATAATGCACTCAAAGGGCACTAAGCATAGAGTGTGAAAACTGAGTTTCCTTGAGAGCTGCTTGGAAGCCTGATGGTGTGTGAAGTTAGTGAGCCAAATGGAGTTGTTCTCCCACAAGAACCACTCGGCTGATCCTTCTTCAATATGCCCTTCACCAACATGCAGTGTTTCCTTGATTGAATTAGCTCTCACACCAATATTTGGGCCTAGAGCCTTTGCATTGAGGGCTACCTGAAAACGGCTTTGGCGCTGAAGTTGTCTGTGAATGTGGAGTTGGTGGCATGTGAAACCCGCCTGTGGAGCATTGTTTGTGTGGGATGCTCACCAAGCTTCATTTCAGTCCTAGGCACTCAAAGGACATTAAGCCTAGAGTGTGAAAACTGAGTTTCCTTGAGAGCTGCTTGGAAGCCTGATGGTGTGTGAAGTTAGTGAGCCAAATGGAGTTGTTCTCCCACAAGAACCACTCGGCTGATTCTTCTTCAATATGCGCTTCACAAACATGCAGTGTTTCCTTGATTGAATTAGCTCTCACACAAATATTTGCGCCTAGAGCCTTTGCATTGAGGGCTATCTGAAAATGGCTTTGGCGCTGAAGTTGTCTGTGAATGTGGAGTTGGTGGCATGTGAAACCCGCATGTGGAGCATTGGTTTGTGTGGGATGCTCTACCAGGTTCATTCCTACATAATGCACTCAAAGGGCATTAAGCCTACAGTGTGAAAACTGAGTTTCCTTGAGAGCTGCTTGGAAGCCTGATGGTGTGTGAAGTTAGTGAGCCAAATGGAGTTGTTCTCCAACAAGAACCACTCGGCTGATTCTTCTTCAACATGCGCTTCACCAACATGCAGTGTTTCCTTGATTGAATTAGCTCTCACACCAATATTTGGGCCTGGAGCCTTTGCATTGAGAGCTATCTGAAAATGGCTTTGGCGCTGAAGTTGTCTGTGAATGTGGAGTTGGTGGCATGTGAAACCCGCCTGTGGAGCATTGGTTTGTGTGATAAGCTCACCAAGCGTCATTTCAGTCCTAGGCACTCAAAGGGCATTAAGCCTAGAGTGCGAAAACTGAGTTTCCTTGAGAGCTGCTTGGAAGCCTGATGGTGTGTGAAGTTAGTGAGCCAAATGGAGTTGTTCTCCCACAAGAACCACTCGGCTGATTCTTCTTCAATATGCGCTTCACCAACATGCAGTGTTTCCTTGATTGAATTAGCTCTCACACCAATATTTTCTTCTAGAGCCTTTGCATTGAGGGCTACCTGAAAATGGCTGTTTCGCTGAAGTTGTCTGTGAATGTGGAGTTGGTGGCATGTGAAACCCCCATGTGGAGCATTGGTTTGTGTGGGATGCTCTACCAGGTGCATTTCATTCCTAGGCACTCAAAGGGCATTAAGCCTAGAGTGTGAAAACTGAGTTTCCTTGAGAGCTGCTTGGAAGCCTGATGGTGTGTGAAGTTAGTGAGCCAAATGGAGTTGTTCTCCCACAAGAACCACTCGGCTGATCCTTCTTCAATATGCGCTTCACCAACATGCAGTGTTTCCTTGATTGAATTAGCTCTCACACCTATATTTCGGCCTAGAGCCTTTGCATTGAGGGCTATCTGAAAATGGCTTTGGCGATGAAGTTGTCTGTGAATGTGGAGTTGGTGGCATGTGAAACCCGCATGTGGAGCATTGGTTTGTGTGGGATGCTCTACCAGGTTCATTCCTAGATAATGCACTCAAAGGGCATTAAGCCTAGAGTGCGAAAACTGAGTTTCCTTGAGAGCTGCTTGGAAGCCTGATGGTGTGTGAAGTTAGTGAGCCAAATGGAGTTGTTGTCCCACAAGAACCACTCGGCTGATTCTTCTTCAATATGCGCTTCACCAACATGCAGTGTTTCCTTGATTGAATTAGCTCTCACACCAATATTTGCGTCTAGAGCCTTTGCATTGAGGGCTGTCTGAAAATGGCTGTGGCGCTGAAGTTGCCTGTGAATGTGAAGTTGGTGGCATGTGAAACCCGCATGTGGAGCATTCGTTTGTGTGGGATGCTCACCAAGCTTCATTTCAGTCCTAGGCACTCAAAGGCCACTAAGCATAGAGTGTGAAAACTGAGTTTCCTTGAGAGCTGCATGGAAGCCTGATGGTGTGTGAAGTTAGTGAGCCAAATGGAGTTGTTCTCCAACAAGAACCACTCGGCTGATCCTTCTTCAATATGCCCTTCACCAACATGCAGTGTTTCCTTGATTGAATTAGCTCTCACACCAATATTTGGGCCTAGAGCCTTTGCATTGAGGGCTATCTGAAAATGGCCCTGGCGCTGAAGTTGTCTGTGAATGTGGAGTTGGTGGCATGTGAAACCCGCATGTGGAGCATTCGTTTGAGTGGGATGCTCTACCAGGTTCATTTCAGTCCTAGGCACTCAAAGGGCATTAAGCCTAGAGTGTGAAAACTGAGTTTCCTTGAGAGCTGCTTGGAAGCCTGATGGTGTGTGAAGTTAGTGAGCCAAATGGAGTTGTTCTCCCACAAGAACCACTCGGCTGATTCTTCTTCAATATGCGCTTCACCAACATGCAGTGTTTCCTTGATTGAATTAGCTCTCACACCAATATTTGCGTCTAGAGCATTTGCATTGAGAGCTATCTGAAAATGGCTTTGGCACTGAAGTTGTCTGTGAATGTGGAGTTGGTGGCATGTGAAACCCGCCTGTGGAACATTTTTTTCTGTGGGATGCTCTACCAGGTTCATTCCTAGATAATGCACTCAAAGGGCACTAAGCATAGAGTGTGAAAACTGAGTTTCCTTGAGAGCTGCTTGGAAGCCTGATGGTGTGTGAAGTTAGTGAGCCAAATGGAGTTGTTCTCCCACAAGAACCACTCGGCTGATCCTTCTTCAATATGCCCTTCACCAACATGCAGTGTTTCCTTGATTGAATTAGCTCTCACACCAATATTTGGGCCTAGAGCCTTTGCATTGAGGGCTGTCTGAAAATGGCCCTGGCGCTGAAGTTGTCTGTGAATGTGGAGTTGGTGGCATGTGAAACCCGCATGTGGAGCATTGGTTTGTGTGGGATGCTCTACCAGGTTCATTTCAGTCCTAGGCACTCAAAGGGCATTAAGCCTAGAGTGTGAAAACTGAGTTTCCTTGAGAGCTGCTTGGAAGCCTGATGGTGTGTGAAGTTAGTGAGCCAAATGGAGTTGTTCCCCCACAAGAACCACTCGGCTGATTCTTCTTCAATATGCGCTTCACCAACATGCAGTGTTTCCTTGATTGAATTAGCTCTCACACCAATATTTTCGCCTAGAGCCTTTGCATTGAGGGCTATCTGAAAATGGCTTTGGCGCTGAAGTTGCCTGTGAATGTGGAGTTGGTGGCATGTGAAACCCGCATGTGGAGCATTGGTTTGTGTGGGATGCTCTACCAGGTTCATTCCTAGATAATACACTCAAAGGGCATTAAGCCTAGAGTGTGAAAACTGAGTTTCCTTGAGAGCTGCTTGGAAGCCTGATGGTGTGTGAAGTTAGTGAGCCAAATGGAGTTGTTCTCCCACAAGAACCACTCGGCTGATCCTTCTTCAATATGCGCTTCACCAACATGCAGTGTTTCCTTGATTGAATTAGCTCTCACACCAATATTTGGGCCTAGAGCCTTTGCATTGAGGGCTATCTGAAAATGGCTTTGGCGATGAAGTTGTCTGTGAATGTGGAGTTGGTGGCATGTGAAACCCGCATGTGGAGCATTGGTTTGTGTGGGATGCTCTACCAGGTTCATTCCTACATAATACACTCAAAGGGCATTAAGCCTAGAGTGTGAAAACTGAGTTTCCTTGAGAGCTGCTTGGAAGCCTGATGGTGTGTGAAGTTAGTGAGCCAAATGGAGTTGTTCTCCCACAAGAACCACTCTGCTGATTCTTCTTCAATATGCGCTTCACCAACATGCAGTGTTTCCTTGATTGAATTAGCTCTCACACCAATATTTTCGCCTAGAGCCTTTGCATTGAGGGCTACCTGAAAACGGCTTTGGTGCTGAAGTTGTCTGTGAATGTGGAGTTGGTGGCATGTGAAACCCGCATGTGGAGCATTGGTTTGTGTGATAAGCTCACCAAGCTTCATTTCAGTCCTAGGCACTCAAAGGGCATTAAGCCTAGAGTGCGAAAACTGAGTTTCCTTGAGAGCTGCTTGGAAGCCTGATGGTGTGTGAAGTTAGTGAGCCAAATGGAGTTGTTCTCCCACAAGAACCACTCGGCTGATTCTTCTTCAATATGCGCTTCACCAACATGCAGTGTTTCCTTGATTGAATTAGCTCTCACACCTATATTTCGGCCTAGAGCCTTTGCATTGAGGGCTATCTGAAAATGGCTTTGGCGCTGAAGTTGTCTGTGAATGTGGAGTTGGTGGCATGTGAAACCCGCATGTGGAGCATTGGTTTGTGTGGGATGCTCTACCAGGTTCATTCCTAGAAAATGCACTCAAAGGGCATTAAGCCTAGAGTGCGAAAACTGAGTTTCCTTGAGAGCTGCTTGGAAGCCTGATGGTGTGTGAAGTTAGTGAGCCAAATGGAGTTGTTCTCCCACCAGAACCACTCGGCTGATTCTTCTTCAATATGCGCTTCACCAACATGCAGTGTTTCCTTGATTGAATTAGCTCTCACACCAATATTTGCGTCTAGAGCCTTTGCATTGAGGGCTGTCTGAAAATGGCTTTGGCGCTGAAGTTGCCTGTGAATGTGAAGTTGGTGGCATGTGAAACCCGCATGTGGAGCATTCGTTTGTGTGGGATGCTCACCAAGCTTCATTTCAGTCCTAGGCACTCAAAGGCCACTAAGCATAGAGTGTGAAAACTGAGTTTCCTTGAGAGCTGCATCTAAGCCTGATGGTGTGTGAAGTTAGTGAGCCAAATGGAGTTGTTCTCCAACAAGAACCACTCGGCTGATCCTTCTTCAATATGCCCTTCACCAACATGCAGTGTTTCCTTGATTGAATTAGCTCTCACACCAATATTTGCGTCTAGAGCCTTTGCATTGAGGGCTACCTGAAAATGGCCCTGGCGCTGAAGTTGTCTGTGAATGTGGAGTTGGTGGCATGTGAAACCCGCATGTGGAGCATTGGTTTGTGTGGGATGCTCTTCCAGGTTCATTCCTACATAATGCACTCAAAGGGCATTAAGCCTACAGTGTGAAAACTGAGTTTCCTTGAGAGCTGCTTGGAAGCCTGATGGTGTGTGAAGTTAGTGAGCCAAATGGAGTTGTTCTCCCACAAGAACCACTCGGCTGATCCTTCTTCAATATGCGCTTCACCAACATGCAATGTTTCCTTGATTGAATTAGCTCTCACACCAATATTTGCGCCTAGAGCCTTTGCATTGAGAGCTATCTGAAAATGGCTTTGGCGCTGAAGTTGTCTGTGAATGTGGAGTTGGTGGCATGTGAAACCCGCATGTGGAACATTCTTTTCTGTGTAATGCTCTACCAGGTTCATTGGTTCATTCCTACATAATGCACTCAAAGGGCATTAAGCCTAGAGTGTGAAAACTGAGTTTCCTTGAGAGCTGCTTGGAAGCCTGATGGTGTGTGAAGTTAGTGAGCCAAATGGAGTTGTTCTCCCACAAGAACCACTCTGCTGATTCTTCTTCAACATGTGCTTCACCAACATGCAGTGTTTCCTTGATTGAATTAGCTCTCACACCAATATTTTCGCCTAGAGCCTTTGCATTGAGGGCTACCTGAAAACGGCTTTGGTGCTGAAGTTGTCTGTGAATGTGGAGTTGGTGGCATGTGAAACCCGCATGTGGAGCATTGGTTTGTGTGATAAGCTCACCAAGCTTCATTTCAGTCCTAGGCACTCAAAGGGCATTAAGCCTAGAGTGCGAAAACTGAGTTTCCTTGAGAGCTGCTTGGAAGCCTGATGGTGTGTGAAGTTAGTGAGCCAAATGGAGTTGTTCTCCCACAAGAACCACTCGGCTGATTCTTCTTCAATATGCGCTTCACCAACATGCAGTGTTTCCTTGATTGAATTAGCTCTCACACCTATATTTCGGCCTAGAGCCTTTGCATTGAGGGCTATCTGAAAATGGCTTTGGCGATGAAGTTGTCTGTGAATGTGGAGTTGGTGGCATGTGAAACCCGCATGTGGAGCATTGGTTTGTGTGGGATGCTCTACCAGGTTCATTCCTAGAAAATGCACTCAAAGGGCATTAAGCCTAGAGTGCGAAAACTGAGTTTCCTTGAGAGCTGCTTGGAAGCCTGATGGTGTGTGAAGTTAGTGAGCCAAATGGAGTTGTTCTCCCACCAGAACCACTCGGCTGATTCTTCTTCAATATGCGCTTCACCAACATGCAGTGTTTCCTTGATTGAATTAGCTCTCACACCAATATTTGCGTCTAGAGCCTTTGCATTGAGGGCTGTCTGAAAATGGCTTTGGCGCTGAAGTTGCCTGTGAATGTGAAGTTGGTGGCATGTGAAACCCGCATGTGGAGCATTCGTTTGTGTGGGATGCTCACCAAGCTTCATTTCAGTCCTAGGCACTCAAAGGCCACTAAGCATAGAGTGTGAAAACTGAGTTTCCTTGAGAGCTGCATCTAAGCCTGATGGTGTGTGAAGTTAGTGAGCCAAATGGAGTTGTTCTCCAACAAGAACCACTCGGCTGATCCTTCTTCAATATGCCCTTCACCAACATGCAGTGTTTCCTTGATTGAATTAGCTCTCACACCAATATTTGCGTCTAGAGCCTTTGCATTGAGGGCTACCTGAAAATGGCCCTGGCGCTGAAGTTGTCTGTGAATGTGGAGTTGGTGGCATGTGAAACCCGCATGTGGAGCATTGGTTTGTGTGGGATGCTCTTCCAGGTTCATTCCTACATAATGCACTCAAAGGGCATTAAGCCTACAGTGTGAAAACTGAGTTTCCTTGAGAGCTGCTTGGAAGCCTGATGGTGTGTGAAGTTAGTGAGCCAAATGGAGTTGTTCTCCCACAAGAACCACTCGGCTGATCCTTCTTCAATATGCGCTTCACCAACATGCAATGTTTCCTTGATTGAATTAGCTCTCACACCAATATTTGCGCCTAGAGCCTTTGCATTGAGAGCTATCTGAAAATGGCTTTGGCGCTGAAGTTGTCTGTGAATGTGGAGTTGGTGGCATGTGAAACCCGCATGTGGAACATTCTTTTCTGTGTAATGCTCTACCAGGTTCATTGGTTCATTCCTACATAATGCACTCAAAGGGCATTAAGCCTAGAGTGTGAAAACTGAGTTTCCTTGAGAGCTGCTTGGAAGCCTGATGGTGTGTGAAGTTAGTGAGCCAAATGGAGTTGTTCTCCCACAAGAACCACTCGGCTGATTCTTCTTCAACATGCGCTTCACCAACATGCAGTGTTTCCTTGATTGAATTAGCTCTCACACCAATATTTGGGCCTGGAGCCTTTGCATTGAGAGCTATCTGAAAATGGCTTTGGCGCTGAAGTTGTCTGTGAATGTGGAGTTGGTGGCATGTGAAACCCGCATGTGGAGCATTGGTTTGTGTGATAAGCTCACCAAGCTTCATTTCAGTCCTAGGCACTCAAAGGGCATTAAGCCTAGAGTGCGAAAACTGAGTTTCCTTGAGAGCTGCTTGGAAGCCTGATGGTGTGTGAAGTTAGTGAGCCAAATGGAGTTGTTCTCCCACAAGAACCACTCGGCTGATTCTTCTTCAATATGCGCTTCACCAACATGCAGTGTTTCCTTGATTGAATTAGCTCTCACACCAATATTTTCTTCTAGAGCCTTTGCATTGAGGGCTACCTGAAAATGGCTGTTTCGCTGAAGTTGTCTGTGAATGTGGAGTTGGTGGCATGTGAAACCCGCCTGTGGAGCATTGGTTTGTGTGGGATGCTCTACCAGGTGCATTTCATTCCTAGGCACTCAAAGGGCATTAAGCCTAGAGTGTGAAAACTGAGTTTCCTTGAGAGCTGCTTGGAAGCCTGATGGTGTGTGAAGTTAGTGAGCCAAATGGAGTTGTTCTCCCACAAGAACCACTCGGCTGATCCTTCTTCAATATGCGCTTCACCAACATGCAGTGTTTCCTTGATTGAATTAGCTCTCACACCTATATTTCGGCCTAGAGCCTTTGCATTGAGGGCTATCTGAAAATGGCTTTGGCGCTGAAGTTGTCTGTGAACGTGGAGTTGGTGGCATGTGAAACCCGCATGTGGAGCATTGGTTTGTGTGGGATGCTCTACCAGGTTCATTCCTAGATAATGCACTCAAAGGGCATTAAGCCTAGAGTGCGAAAACTGAGTTTCCTTGAGAGCTGCTTGGAAGCCTGATGGTGTGTGAAGTTAGTGAGCCAAATGGAGTTGTTCTCCCACAAGAACCACTCGGCTGATTCTTCTTCAATATGCGCTTCACCAACATGCAGTGTTTCCTTGATTGAATTAGCTCTCACACCAATATTTGCGTCTAGAGCCTTTGCATTGAGGGCTGTCTGAAAATGGCTTTGGCGATGAAGTTGCCTGTGAATGTGAAGTTGGTGGCATGTGAAACCCGCATGTGGAGCATTCGTTTGTGTGGGATGCTCACCAAGCTTCATTTCAGTCCTAGGCACTCAAAGGCCACTAAGCATAGAGTGTGAAAACTGAGTTTCCTTGAGAGCTGCATCTAAGCCTGATGGTGTGTGAAGTTAGTGAGCCAAATGGAGTTGTTCTCCAACAAGAACCACTCGGCTGATCCTTCTTCAATATGCCCTTCACCAACATGCAGTGTTTCCTTGATTGAATTAGCTCTCACACCAATATTTGCGTCTAGAGCCTTTGCATTGAGGGCTACCTGAAAATGGCCCTGGCGCTGAAGTTGTCTGTGAATGTGGAGTTGGTGGCATGTGAAACCCGCATGTGGAGCATTGGTTTGAGTGGGATGCTCTACCAGGTTCATTTCAGTCCTAGGCACTCAAAGGGCATTAAGCCTAGAGTGTGAAAACTGAGTTTCCTTGAGAGCTGCTTGGAAGACTTTGGTGTGTGAAGTTAGTGAGCCAAATGGAGTTGTTCTCCCACAAGAACCACTCGGCTGATTCTTCTTCAATATGCCCTTCACCAACATGCAGTGTTTCCTTGATTGAATTAGCTCTCACACCAATATTTGCGTCTAGAGCCTTTGCATTGAGGGCTATCTGAAAACGGCTGTGGTGCTGAAGTTGCCTGTGAGTGTGGAGTTGGTGGCATGTGAAACCCGCATGTTGAGCATTCGTTTGTGTGGGATGCTCACCAAGCTTCATTTCAGTCCTAGGCACACAAAGGGCACTAAGCATAGAGTGTGAAAACTGAGTTTCCTTGAGAGCTGCTTGGAAGCCTGATGGTGTGTGAAGTTAGTGAGCCAAATGGAGTTGTTCTCCCACAAGAACCACTCGGCTGATTCTTCTTCAATATGCCCTTCACCAACATGCAGTGTTTCCTTGATTGAATTAGCTCTCACACCAATCTTTGCGTCTAGAGCATTTGCATTGAGAGCTATCTGAAAATGGCTTTGGCACTGAAGTTGTCTGTGAATGTGGAGTTGGTGGCATGTGAAACCAGCCTGTGGAACATTCTTTTCTGTGGGATGCTCTACCAGGTTCATTCCTACATAATGCACTCAAAGGGCATTAAGCCTAGAGTGTGAAAACTGAGTTTCCTTGAGAGCTGCTTGGAAGCCTGATGGTGTGTGAAGTTAGTGAGCCAAATGGAGTTGTTCTCCCACAAGAACCACTCTGCTGATTCTTCTTCAACATGCGCTTCACCAACATGCATTGTTTCCTTGATTGAATTAGCTCTCACACCAATATTTGGGCCTGGAACCTTTGCATTGAGGGCTACCTGAAAACGGCTTTGGTGCTGAAGTTGTCTGTGAATGTGGAGTTGGTGGCATGTGAAACCCGCATGTGGAGCATTGGTTTGTGTGATAAGCTCACCAAGCTTCATTTGAGTCCTAGGCACTCAAAGGGCATTAAGCCTAGAGTGCGAAAACTGAGTTTCCTTGAGAGCTGCTTGGAAGCCTGATGGTGTGTGAAGTTAGTGAGCCAAATGGAGTTGTTCTCCCACAAGAACCACTCGGCTGATTCTTCTTCAATATGCGCTTCACCAACATGCAGTGTTTCCTTGATTGAATTAGCTCTCACACCAATATTTGCGTCTAGAGCCTTTGCATTGAGGGCTGTCTGAAAATGGCTGTGGCGCTGAAGTTGCCTGTGAATGTGAAGTTGGTGGCATGTGAAACCCGCATGTGGAGCATTCGTTTGTGTGAGATGCTCACCAAGCTTCCTTTCAGTCCAGGGCACTCAAAGGGCACTAAGCATAGAGTGTGAAAACTGAGTTTCCTTGAGAGCTGCTTGGAAGCCTGATGGTGTGTGAAGTTAGTGAGCCAAATGGAGTTGTTCTCCCACAAGAACCACTCGGCTGATCCTTCTTCAATATGCCCTTCACCAACATGCAGTGTTTCCTTGATTGAATTAGCTCTCACACCAATATTTGGGCCTAGAGCCTTTGCATTGAGGGCTACCTGAAAACGGCTTTGGCGCTGAAGTTGTCTGTGAATGTGGAGTTGGTGGCATGTGAAACCCGCCTGTGGAGCATTGGTTTGTGTGGGATGCTCACCAAGCTTCATTTCAGTCCTAGGCACTCAAAGAACATTAAGCCTAGAGTGTGAAAACTGAGTTTCCTTGAGAGCTGCTTGGAAGCCTGATGGTGTGTGAAGTTAGTGAGCCAAATGGAGTTGTTCTCCCACAAGAACCACTCGGCTGATTCTTCTTCAATATGCGCTTCACCAACATGCAGTGTTTCCTTGATTGAATTAGCTCTCACACCAATATTTGGGCCTGGAGCCTTTGCATTGAGGGCTATCTGAAAATGGCTTTGGCGCTGAAGTTGTCTGTGAATGTGGAGTTGGTGGCATGTGAAACCCGCATGTGGAGCATTGGTTTGTGTGGGATGCTCTACCAGGTTCATTCCTACATAATGCACTCAAAGGGCATTAAGCCTACAGTGTGAAAACTGAGTTTCCTTGAGAGCTGCATGGAAGCCTGATGGTGTGTGAAGTTAGTGAGCCAAATGGAGTTGTTCTCCCACAAGAACCACTCGGCTGATCCTTCTTCAATATGCGCTTCACCAACATGCAGTGTTTCCTTGATTGAATTAGCTCTCACACCAATATTTGCGCCTAGAGCCTTTGCATTGAGAGCTATCTGAAAATGGCTTTGGCGCTGAAGTTGTCTGTGAATGTGGAGTTGGTGGCATGTGAAACCCGCATGTGGAACATTCTTTTCTGTGGGATGCTCTACCAGGTTCATTGGTTCATTCCTACATAATGCACTCAAAGGCCACTAAGCATAGAGTGTGAAAACTGAGTTTCCTTGAGAGCTGCTTGGAAGCCTGATGGTGTGTGAAGTTAGTGAGCCAAATGGAGTTGTTCTCCAACAAGAACCACTCGGCTGATTCTTCTTCAACATGCGCTTCACCAACATGCAGTGTTTCCTTGATTGAATTAGCTCTCACACCAATATTTGGGCCTGGAGCCTTTGCATTGAGAGCTATCTGAAAATGGCTTTGGCGCTGAAGTTGTCTGTGAATGTGGAGTTGGTGGCATGTGAAACCCGCCTGTGGAACATTCTTTTCTGTGGGATGCTCTACCAGGTTCATTCCTACATAATGCACTCAAAGGGCATTAAGCCTAGAGTGTGAAAACTGAGTTTCCTTGAGAGCTGCATGGAAGCCTGATGGTGTGTGAAGTTAGTGAGCCAAATGGAGGTGTTCTCTCACAAGAACCACTCGGCTGATTCTTCTTCAATATGCGCTTCACCAACATGCAGTGTTTCCTTGATTGAATTAGCTCTCACATCAATATTTGCGCCTAGAGCCCTTGTATTGAGGGCTATCTGAAAATGGCTTTGGCGCTGAAGTTGTCTGTGAATGTGGAGTTGGTGGCATGTGAAACCCGCACGTGGAGCATTCGTTTGTGTGGGATGCTCACCAAGCTTCATTTCAGTCCTAGGCACTCAAAGGGCATTAAGCCTAGAGTGTGAAAACTGAGTTTCCTTGAGAGCTGCTTGGAAGCCTGATGGTGTGTGAAGTTAGTGAGCCAAATGGAGTTGTTCTCCCACAAGAACCACTCAGCTGATTCTTCTTAAACATGCGCTTCAAAAACATGCAGTGTTTCCTTGATTGAATTAGCTCTCACACCAATATTTGGGCCTAGAGCCTATGCATTGAGGGCTACCTGAAAACGGCTTTGGCGCTGAAGTTGTCTGTGAATGTGGAGTTGGTGGCATGTGAAACCCGCAGGTGGAGTATTGGTTTGTGTGATAAGCTCACCAAGCTTCATTTCAGTCCTAGGCACTCAAAGGGCATTAAGCCTAGAGTGCGAAAACTGAGTTTCCTTGAGAGCTGCTTGGAAGCCTGATGGTGTGTGAAGTTAGTGAGCCAAATGGAGTTGTTCTCCCACAAGAACCACTCGGCTGATTCTTCTTCAATATGCGCTTCACCAACATGCAGTGTTTCCTTGATTGAATTAGCTCTCACACAAATATTTTCTTCTAGAGCCTTTGCATTGAGGGCTACCTGAAAATGGCTGTTTCGCTGAAGTTGTCTGTGAATGTGGAGTTGGTGGCATGTGAAACCCCCATGTGGAGCATTGGTTTGTGTGGGATGCTCTACCAGGTGCATTTCATTCCTAGGCACTCAAAGGGCATTAAGCCTAGAGTGTGAAAACTGAGTTTCCTTGAGAGCTGCTTGGAAGCCTGATGGTGTGTGAAGTTAGTGAGCCAAATGGAGTTGTTCTCCCACAAGAACCACTCGGCTGATCCTTCTTCAATATGCGCTTCACCAACATGCAGTGTTTCCTTGATTGAATTAGCTCTCACACCTATATTTCGGCCTAGAGCCTTTGCATTGAGGGCTATCTGAAAATGGCTTTGGCGATGAAGTTGTCTGTGAATGTGGAGTTGGTGGCATGTGAAACCCGCATGTGGAGCATTGGTTTGTGTGGGATGCTCTACCAGGTTCATTCGTAGATAATGCACTCAAAGGGCATTAAGCCTAGAGTGCGAAAACTGAGTTTCCTTGAGAGCTGCTTGGAAGCCTGATGGTGTGTGAAGTTAGTGAGCCAAATGGAGTTGTTCTCCCACAAGAACCACTCGGCTGATTCTTCTTCAATATGCGCTTCACCAACATGCAGTGTTTCCTTGATTGAATTAGCTCTCACACCAATATTTGGGCCTAGAGCCTATGCATTGAGGGCCACCTGAAAACGGCTTTGGCGCTGAAGTTGTCTGTGAATGTGGAGTTGGTGGCATGTGAAACCCGCATGTGGAGCATTGGTTTGTGTGATAAGCTCACCAAGCTTCATTTCAGTCCTAGGCACTCAAAGGGCATTAAGCCTAGAGTGCGAAAACTGAGTTTCCTTGAGAGCTGCTTGGAAGCCTGATGGTGTGTGAAGTTAGTGAGCCAAATGGAGTTGTTCTCCCACAAGAACCACTCGGCTGATTCTTCTTCAATATGCGCTTCACCAACATGCTGTGTTTCCTTGATTGAATTAGCTCTCACACCAATATTTGCGTCTAGAGCCTTTGTATTGAGGGCTATCTGAAAATGGCTTTGGCGCTGAAGTTGCCTGTGAATGTGGAGTTGGTGGCATGTGAAACCCGCATGTGGAGCATTGGTTTGTGTGGGATGCTCTACCAGGTTCATTCCTACATAATGCACTCAAAGGGCATTAAGCCTAGAGTGTGAAAACTGAGTTTCCTTGAGAGCTGCTTGGAAGCCTGATGGTGTGTGAAGTTAGTGAGCCAAATGGAGTTGTTCTCCCACAAGAACCACTCGGCTGATCCTTCTTCAATATGCGCTTCACCAACATGCAGTGTTTCCTTGATTGAATTAGCTCTCACACCTATATTTCGGCCTAGAGCCTTTGCATTGAGGGCTATCTGAAAATGGCTTTGGCGATGAAGTTGTCTGTGAATGTGGAGTTGGTGGCATGTGAAACCCGCATGTGGAGCATTCGTTTCTGTGGGATGCTCACCAAGCTTCATTTCAGTCCTAGGCACTCAAAGGGCACTAAGCCTAGAGTGTGAAAACTGAGTTTCCTTGAGAGCTGCATGGAAGCCTGATGGTGTGTGAAGTTAGTGAGCCAAATGGAGTTGTTCTCCAACAAGAACCACTCGGCTGATCCTTCTTCAATATGCCCTTCACCAACATGCAGTGTTTCCTTGATTGAATTAGCTCTCACACCAATATTTGGGCCTAGAGCCTTTGCATTGAGGGCTATCTGAAAATGGCCCTGGCGCTGAAGTTGTCTGTGAAAGTGGAGTTGGTGGCATGTGAAACCCGCATGTGGAGCATTGGTTTGAGTGGGATGCTCTACCAGGTTCATTGCAGTCCTAGGCACTCAAAGGGCATTAAGCCTAGAGTGTGAAAACTGAGTTTCCTTGAGAGCTGCTTGGAAGCCTGATGGTGTGTGAAGTTAGTGAGCCAAATGGAGTTGTTCTCCCACAAGAACCACTCGGCTGATTCTTCTTCAATATGCGCTTCACCAACATGCAGTGTTTCCTTGATTGAATTAGCTCTCACACCAATATTTGCGTCTAGAGCATTTGCATTGAGAGCTATCTGAAAATGGCTTTGGCACTGAAGTTGTCTGTGAATGTGGAGTTGGTGGCATGTGAAACCCGCCTGTGGAACATTCTTTTCTGTGGGATGCTCTACCAGGTTCATTCCTACATAATGCACTCAAAGGGCATTAAGCCTAGAGTGTGAAAACTGAGTTTCCTTGAGAGCTGCATGGAAGCCTGATGGTGTGTGAAGTTAGTGAGCCAAATGGAGGTGTTCTCTCACAAGAACCACTCGGCTGATTCTTCTTCAATATGCGCTTCACCAACATGCAGTGTTTCCTTGATTGAATTAGCTCTCACACCAATATTTGCGCCTAGAGCCTTTGCATTGAGGGCTATCTGAAAATGGCTGTGGCGCTGAAGTTGTCTGTGAATGTGGAGTTGGTGGCATGTGAAACGCGCATGTGGAGCATTGGTTTGTGTGGGATGCTCTACCAGGTGCATTTCATTCCTAGGCACTCAAAGGGCATTAAGCCTAGAGTGTGAAAACTGAGTTTCCTTGAGAGCTGCTTGGAAGCCTGATGGTGTGTGAAGTTAGTGAGCCAAATGGAGTTGTTCTCCCACAAGAACCACTCAGCTGATCCTTCTTCAATATGCGCTTCACCAACATGCAGTGTTTCCTTGATTGAATTAGCTCTCACACCAATATTTGCGCCTAGAGCCTTTGCATTGAGAGCTATCTGAAAATGGCTTTGGCGCTGAAGTTGTCTGTGAATGTGGAGTTGGTGGCATGTGAAACCCGCATGTGGAACATTCTTTTCTGTGGGATGCTCTACCAGGTTCATTGGTTCATTCCTACATAATGCACTCAAAGGGCATTAAGCCTAGAGTGTAAAAACTGAGTTTCCTTGAGAGCTGCTTGGAAGCCTGATGGTGTGTGAAGTTAGTGAGCCAAATGGAGTTGTTCTCCCACAAGAACCACTCGGCTGATTCTTCTTCAACATGCGCTTCACCAACATGCAGTGTTTCCTTGATTGAATTAGCTCTCACACCAATATTTGGGCCTGGAGCCTTTGCATTGAGAGCTATCTGAAAATGGCTTTGGCGCTGAAGTTGTCTGTGAATGTGGAGTTGGTGGCATGTGAAACCCGCATGTGGAGCATTGGTTTGTGTGATAAGCTCACCAAGCTTCATTTCAGTCCTAGGCACTCAAAGGGCATTAAGCCTAGAGTGCGAAAACTGAGTTTCCTTGAGAGCTGCTTGGAAGCCTGATGGTGTGTGAAGTTAGTGAGCCAAATGGAGTTGTTCTCCCACAAGAACCACTCGGCTGATTCTTCTTCAATATGCGCTTCACCAACATGCAGTGTTTCCTTGATTGAATTAGCTCTCACACCAATATTTTCTTCTAGAGCCTTTGCATTGAGGGCTATCTGAAAATGGCTTTGGCGCTGAAGTTGTCTGTGAATGTGGAGTTGGTGGCATGTGAAACCCGCATGTGGAGCATTGGTTTGTGTGGGATGCTCTACCAGGTGCATTTCATTCCTAGGCACTCAACGGGCATTAAGCCTAGAGTGTGAAAACTGAGTTTCCTTGAGAGCTGCTTGGAAGCCTGATGGTGTGTGAAGTTAGTGAGCCAAATGGAGTTGTTCTCCCACAAGAACCACTCGGCTGATCCTTCTTCAATATGCGCTTCACCAACATGCAGTGTTTCCTTGATTGAATTAGCTCTCACACCTATATTTCGGCCTAGAGCCTTTGCATTGAGGGCTATCTGAAAATGGCTTTGGCGATGAAGTTGTCTGTGAATGTGGAGTTGGTGGCATGTGAAACCCGCATGTGGAGCATTGGTTTGTGTGGGATGCTCTACCAGGTTCATTCCTAGATAATGCACTCAAAGGGCATTAAGCCTAGAGTGCGAAAACTGAGTTTCCTTGAGAGCTGCTTGGAAGCCTGATGGTGTGTGAAGTTAGTGAGCCAAATGGAGTTGTTCTCCCACAAGAACCACTCGGCTGATTCTTCTTCAATATGCGCTTCACCAACATGCAGTGTTTCCTTGATTGAATTAGCTCTCACACCAATATTTGCGTCTAGAGCCTTTGCATTGAGGGCAAAGTTGGTGGCATGTGAAACCCGCATGTGGAGCATTGGTTTGTGTGGGATGCTCACCAAGCTTCATTTCAGTCCTAGGCACTCAAAGGCCACTAAGCATAGAGTGTGAAAACTGAGTTTCCTTGAGAGCTGCATGGAAGCCTGATGGTGTGTGAAGTTAGTGAGCCAAATGGAGTTGTTCTCCAACAAGAACCACTCGGCTGATCCTTCTTCAATATGCCCTTCACCAACATGCAGTGTTTCCTTGATTGAATTAGCTCTCACACCAATATTTGGGCCTAGAGCCTTTGCATTGAGGGCTATCTGAAAAAGGCCCTGGCGCTGAAGTTGTCTGTGAAAGTGGAGTTGGTGGCATGTGAAACCCGCATGTGGAGCATTGGTTTGAGTGGGATGCTCTTCCAGGTTCATTTCAGTCCTAGGCACTCAAAGGGCATTAAGCCTAGAGTGTGAAAACTGAGTTTCCTTGAGAGCTGCTTGGAAGCCTGATAGTGTGTGAAGTTAGTGAGCCAAATGGAGTTGTTCCCCCACAAGAACCACTCGGCTGATTCTTCTTCAACATGCGCTTCACCAACATGCAGTGTTTCCTTGATTGAATTAGCTCTCACACCAATATTTGCGTCTAGAGCATTTGCATTGAGAGCTATCTGAAAATGGCTTTGGCACTGAAGTTGTCTGTGAATGTGGAGTTGGTGGCATGTGAAACCCGCCTGTGGAACATTCTTTTCTGTGGGATGCTCTACCAGGTTCATTCCTACATAATGCACTCAAAGGGCATTAAGCCTAGAGTGTGAAAACTGAGTTTCCTTGAGAGCTGCATGGAAGCCTGATGGTGTGTGAAGTTAGTGAGCCAAATGGAGGTGTTCTCTCACAAGAACCACTCGGCTGATTCTTCTTCAATATGCGCTTCACCAACATGCAGTGTTTCCTTGATTGAATTAGCTCTCACACCAATATTTGCGCCTAGAGCCTTTGTATTGAGGGCTATCTGAAAATGGCTTTGGCGCTGAAGTTGTCTGTGAATGTGGAGTTGGTGGCATGTGAAACCCGCACGTGGAGCATTCGTTTGTGTGGGATGCTCACCAAGCTTCATTTCAGTCCTAGGCACTCAAAGGGCATTAAGCCTAGAGTGTGAAAACTGAGTTTCCTTCAGAGCTGCTTGGAACCCTGATGGTGTGTGAAGTTAGTGAACCAAATGGAGTTGTTCTCCCACAAGAACCACTCAGCTGATTCTTCTTCAACATGCGCTTCACCAACATGCAGTGTTTCCTTGATTGAATTAGCTCTCACACCAATATTTGGGCCTAGAGCCTATGCATTGAGGGCTACCTGAAAACGGCTTTGGCGCTGAAGTTGTCTGTGAATGTGGAGTTGGTGGCATGTGAAACCCGCAGGTGGAGTATTGGTTTGTGTGATAAGCTCACCAAGCTTCATTTCAGTCCTAGGCACTCAAAGGGCATTAAGCCTAGAGTGCGAAAACTGAGTTTCCTTGAGAGCTGCTTGGAAGCCTGATGGTGTGTGAAGTTAGTGAGCCAAATGGAGTTGTTCTCCCACAAGAACCACTCGGCTGATTCTTCTTCAATATGCGCTTCACCAACATGCAGTGTTTCCTTGATTGAATTAGCTCTCACACAAATATTTTCTTCTAGAGCCTTTGCATTGAGGGCTACCTGAAAATGGCTGTTTCGCTGAAGTTGTCTGTGAATGTGGAGTTGGTGGCATGTGAAACCCGCATGTGGAGCATTCGTTTGTGTGGCATGCTCTACCAGGTGCATTTCATTCCTAGGCACTCAAAGGGCATTAAGCCTAGAGTGTGAAAACTGAGTTTCCTTGAGAGCTGCTTGGAAGCCTGATGGTGTGTGAAGTTAGTGAGCCAAATGGAGTTGTTCTCCCACAAGAACCACTCGGCTGATCCTTCTTCAATATGCGCTTCACCAACATGCAGTGTTTCCTTGATTGAATTAGCTCTCACACCTATATTTCGGCATAGAGCCTTTGCATTGAGGGCTATCTGAAAATGGCTTTGGCGATGAAGTTGTCTGTGAATGTGGAGTTGGTGGCATGTGAAACCCGCATGTGGAGCATTGGTTTGTGTGGGATGCTCGACCAGGTTCATTCCTACATAATGCACTCAAAGGGCATTAAGCCTAGAGTGCGAAAACTGAGTTTCCTTGAGAGCTGCTTGGAAGCCTGATGGTGTGTGAAGTTAGTGAGCCAAATGGAGTTGTTCTCCCACAAGAACCACTCGGCTGATTCTTCTTCAATATGCGCTTCACCAACATGCAGTGTTTCCTTGATTGAATTAGCTCTCACACCAATATTTGCGTCTAGAGCCTTTGCATTGAGGGCTATCTGAAAATGGCTTTGGCGCTGAAGTTGCCTGTGAATGTGGAGTTGGTGGCATGTGAAACCCGCATGTGGAGCATTGGTTTGTGTGGGATGCTCACCAAGCTTCATTTCAGTCCTAGGCACTCAAAGGCCACTAAGCATAGAGTGTGAAAACTGAGTTTCCTTGAGAGCTGCATGGAAGCCTGATGGTGTGTGAAGTTAGTGAGCCAAATGGAGTTGTTCTCCAACAAGAACCACTCGGCTGATCCTTCTTCAATATGCCCTTCACCAACATGCAGTGTTTCCTTGATTGAATTAGCTCTCACACCAATATTTGGGCCTAGAGCCTTTGCATTGAGGGCTATCTGAAAATGGCCCTGGCGCTGAAGTTGTCTGTGAATGTGGAGTTGGTGGCATGTGAAACCCGCATGTGGAGCATTGGTTTGAGTGGGATGCTCTACCAGGTTCATTTCAGTCCTAGGCACTCAAAGGGCATTAAGCCTAGAGTGTGAAAACTGAGTTTCCTTGAGAGCTGCTTGGAAGCCTGATGGTGTGTGAAGTTAGTGAGCCAAATGGAGGTGTTCCCCCACAAGAACCACTCGGCTGATTCTTCTTCAACATGCGCTTCACCAACATGCAGTGTTTCCTTGATTGAATTAGCTCTCACACCAATATTTGCGTCTAGAGCATTTGCATTGAGAGCTATCTGAAAATGGCTTTGGCACTGAAGTTGTCTGTGAATGTGGAGTTGGTGGCATGTGAAACCCGCCTGTGGAACATTCTTTTCTGTGGGATGCTCTACCAGGTTCATTCCTACATAATGCACTCAAAGGGCATTAAGCCTAGAGTGTGAAAACTGAGTTTCCTTGAGAGCTGCATGGAAGCCTGATGGTGTGTGAAGTTAGTGAGCCAAATGGAGGTGTTCTCTCACAAGAACCACTCGGCTGATTCTTCTTCAATATGCGCTTCACCAACATGCAGTGTTTCCTTGATTGAATTAGCTCTCACACCAATATTTGCGCCTAGAGCCTTTGTATTGAGGGCTATCTGAAAATGGCTTTGGCGCTGAAGTTGTCTGTGAATGTGGAGTTGGTGGCATGTGAAACCCGCACGTGGAGCATTCGTTTGTGTGGGATGCTCACCAAGCTTCATTTCAGTCCTAGGCACTCAAAGGGCATTAAGCCTAGAGTGTGAAAACTGAGTTTCCTTCAGAGCTGCTTGGAACCCTGATGGTGTGTGAAGTTAGTGAGCCAAATGGAGGTGTTCTCTCACAAGAACCACTCGGCTGATTCTTCTTCAATATGCGCTTCACCAACATGCAGTGTTTCCTTGATTGAATTAGCTCTCACACCAATATTTGCGCCTAGAGCCTTTGTATTGAGGGCTATCTGAAAATGGCTTTGGCGCTGAAGTTGCCTGTGAATGTGAAGTTGGTGGCATGTGAAACCCGCATGTGGAGCATTGGTTTGTGTGGGATGCTCTACCAGGTTCATTCCTACATAATGCACTCAAAGGGCATTAAGCCTAGAGTGTGAAAACTGAGTTTCCTTGAGAGCTGCTTGGAAGCCTGATGGTGTGTGAAGTTAGTGAGCCAAATGGAGTTGTTCTCCCACAAGAACCACTCGGCTGATTCTTCTTCAATATGCGCTTCACCAACATGCAGTGTTTCCTTGATTGAATTAGCTCTCACACCAATATTTTCTTCTAGAGCCTTTGCATTGAGGGCTATCTGAAAATGGGTGTTTCGCTGAAGTTGTCTGTGAATGTGGAGTTGGTGGCATGTGAAACCCCCATGTGGAGCATTGGTTTGTGTGGGATGCTCTACCAGGTGCATTTCATTCCTAGGCACTCAAAGGGCATTAAGCCTACAGTGTGAAAACTGAGTTTCCTTGAGAGCTGCTTGGAAGCCTGATGGTGTGTGAAGTTAGTGAGCCAAATGGAGTTGTTCTCCCACAAGAACCACTCGGCTGATTCTTCTTCAATATGCACTTCACTAACATGCAGTGTTTCCTTGGTTGAATTAGCTCTCACACCAATATTTGCACCTAGAGCCTTTGCATTGAGGGCTATCTGAAAATGGCTTTGGCGCTGAAGTTGCCTGTGAATGTGGAGTTGGTGGCATGTGAAACCCGCACGTGGATCATTCGTTTGTGTGGGATGCTCTACCAGGTTCATTCCTACATAATGCACTCCAAGGGCATTAAGCCTAGAGTGTGAAAACTGAGTTTCCTTGAGAGCTGCTTGGAAGCCTGATGGTGTGTGAAGTTAGTGAGCCAAATGGAGTTGTTCTCCCGCAAGAACCACTCGGCTGATCCTTCTTCAATATGGCCTTCCCCAACATGCAGTGTTTCCTTGATTGAATTAGCTCTCACACCAATATTTGCGCCTAGAGCCTTTGCATTGAGAGCTATCTGAAAATGGCTTTGGCGCTGAAGTTGTCTGTGAATGTGGAGTTGGTGGCATGTGAAACCCGCATGTGGAGCATTGGTTTGTGTGGGATGCTCTACCAGGTTCATTCCTACATAATGCACTCAAAGGGCATTAAGCCTAGAGTGCGAAAACTGAGTTTCCTTGAGAGCTGCTTGGAAGCCTGATGGTGTGTGAAGTTAGTGAGCCAAATGGAGTTGTTCTCCCACAAGAACCACTCTGCTGATTCTTCTTCAACATGCGCTTCACCAACATGCAGTGTTTCCTTGATTGAATTAGCTCTCACACCAATAATTGCGTCTAGAGCCTTTGCATTGAGGGCTGTCTGAAAATGGCTGTGGCGCTGAAGTTGCCTGTGAATGTGAAGTTGGTGGCATGTGAAACCCGCATGTGGAGCATTCGTTTGTGTGGGATGCTCACCAAGCTTCCTTTCAGTCCTAGGCACTCAAAGGGCACTAAGCATAGAGTGTGAAAACTGAGTTTCCTTGAGAGCTGCTTGGAAGCCTGATGGTGTGTGAAGTTAGTGAGCCAAATGGAGTTGTTCTCCCACAAGAACCACTCGGCTGATCCTTCTTCAATATGCCCTTCACCAACATGCAGTGTTTCCTTGATTGAATTAGCTCTCACACCAATATTTGCGTCTAGAGCCTTTGCATTGAGGGCTATCTGAAAATGGCTTTGGCGATGAAGTTGCCTGTGAATGTGGAGTTGGTGGCATGTGAAACCCGCATGTGGAACATTCTTTTCTGTGGGATGCTCTACCAGGTTCATTCCTAGATAATGCACTCAAAGGGCACTAAGCATAGAGTGTGAAAACTGAGTTTCCTTGAGAGCTGCTTGGAAGCCTGATGGTGTGTGAAGTTAGTGAGCCAAATGGAGTTGTTCTCCCACAAGAACCACTCGGCTGATCCTTCTTCAATATGCCCTTCACCAACATGCAGTGTTTCCTTGATTGAATTAGCTCTCACACCAATATTTGGGCCTAGAGCCTTTGCATTGAGGGCTGTCTGAAAATGGCCCTGGCGCTGAAGTTGCCTGTGAATGTGGAGTTGGTGGCATGTGAAACCCGCATGTGGAGCATTGGTTTGTGTGGGATGCTCTACCAGGTTCATTCCTAGATAATGCATCAAAGGGCATTAAGCCTAGAGTGTAAAAACTGAGTTTCCTTGAGAGCTGCTTGGAAGCCTGATGGTGTGTGAAGTTAGTGAGCCAAATGGAGTTGTTCTCCCACAAGAACCACTCGGCTGATCCTTCTTCAATATGCGCTTCACCAACATGCAGTGTTTCCTTGATTGAATTAGCTCTCACACCTATATTTCGGCCTAGAGCCTTTGCATTGAGGGCTATCTGAAAATGGCTTTGGCGATGAAGTTGTCTGTGAATGTGGAGTTGGTGGCATGTGAAACCCGCATGTGGAGCATTGGTTTGTGTGGGATGCTCTACCAGGTTCATTCCTACGTAATACACTCAAAGGGCATTAAGCCTAGAGTGTGAAAACTGAGTTTCCTTGAGAGCTGCTTGGAAGCCTGATGGTGTGTGAAGTTAGTGAGCCAAATGGAGTTGTTGTCCCACAAGAACCACTCGGTTGATTCTTCTTCAATATGCGCTTCACCAACATGCAGTGTTTCCTTGATTGAATTAGCTCTCACACCAATATTTGCGTCTAGAGCCTTTGCATTGAGAGCTATCTGAAAATGGCTTTGGCGCTGAAGTTGTCTGTGAATGTGGAGTTGGTGGCATGTGAAACCCGCCTGTGGAACATTCTTCTCTGTGGGATGCTCTACCAGGTTCATTCCTACATAATGCACTCAAAGGGCATTAAGCCTAGAGTGTGAAAACTGAGTTTCCTTCAGAGCTGCATGGAAGCCTGATGGTGTGTGAAGTTAGTGAGCCAAATGGAGGTGTTCTCTCACAAAAACCACTCGCCTGATTCTTCTTCAATATGCGCTTCACCAACATGCAGTGTTTCCTTGATTGAATTAGCTCTCACACCAATATTTGCGCCTAGAGCCTTTGTATTGAGGGCTATCTGAAAATGGCTGTGGCGCTGAAGTTGTCTGTGAATGTGGAGTTGGTGGCATGTGAAACGCGCATGTGGAGCATTGGTTTGTGTGGGATGCTCTACCAGGTGCATTTCATTCCTAGGCACTCAAAGGGCATTAAGCCTAGAGTGTGAAAACTGAGTTTCCTTCAGAGCTGCTTGGAACCCTGATGGTGTGTGAAGTTAGTGAGCCAAATGGAGTTGTTCTCCCACAAGAACCACTCGGCTGATTCTTCTTCAACATGCGCTTCACCAACATGCAGTGTTTCCTTGATTGAATTAGCTCTCACACCAATATTTGCGTCTAGAGCCTTTGCATTGAGGGCTACCTGAAAACGGCTTTGGCGCTGAAGTTGTCTGTGAATGTGGAGTTGGTGGCATGTGAAACCCGCCTGTGGAGCATTGGTTTGTGTGGGATGCTCTACCAGGTTCATTCCTACATAATGCACTAAAAGGGCATTAAGCCTAGAGTGTGAAAACTGAGTTTCCTTGAGAGCTGCTTGGAAGCCTGATGGTGTGTGAAGTTAGTGAGCCAAATGGAGTTGTTCTCCCACAAGAACCACTCGGCTGATCCTTCTTCAATATGCGCTTCACCAACATGCAGTGTTTCCTTGATTGAATTAGCTCTCACACCAATATTTGCGCCTAGAGCCTTTGCATTGAGAGCTATCTGAAAATGGCTTTGGCGTTGAAGTTGTCTGTGAATGTGGAGTTGGTGGCATGTGAAACCCGCATGTGGAACATTCTTTTCTGTGGGATGCTCTACCAGGTTCATTGGTTCATTCCTACATAATGCACTCAAAGGGCATTAAGCCTAGAGTGTGAAAACTGAGTTTCCTTGAGAGCTGCTTGGAAGCCTGATGGTGTGGGAAGTTAGTGAGCCAAATGGAGTTGTTCTCCCACAAGAACCACTCGGCTGATTCTTCTTCAACATGCGCTTCACCAACATGCAGTGTTTCCTTGATTGAATTAGCTCTCACACCAATATTTGGGCCTGGAGCCTTTGCATTGAGAGCTATCTGAAAATGGCTTTGGCGCTGAAGTTGTCTGTGAATGTGGAGTTGGTGGCATGTGAAACCCCCATGTAGAGCATTGGTTTGTGTGGGATGCTCTACCAGGTGCATTTCATTCCTAGGCACTCAAAGGGCATTAAGCCTAGAGTGTGAAAACTGAGTTTCCTTGAGAGCTGCTTGGAAGCCTGATGGTGTGTGAAGTTAGTGAGCCAAATGGAGTTGTTCTCCCACAAGAACCACTCGGCTGATCCATCTTCAATATGCGCTTCACCAACATGCAGTGTTTCCTTGATTGAATTAGCTCTCACACCTATATTTCGGCCTAGAGCCTTTGCATTGAGGGCTATCTGAAAATGGCTTTGGCGATGAAGTTGTCTGTGAATGTGGAGTTGGTGGCATGTGAAACCCGCATGTGGAGCATTGGTTTGAGTGGGATGCTCTACCAGGTTCATTTCAGTCCTAGGCACTCAAAGGGCATTAAGCCTAGAGTGTGAAAACTGAGTTTCCTTGAGAGCTGCTTGGAAGCCTGATGGTGTGTGAAGTTAGTGAGCCAAATGGAGTTGTTCCCCCACAAGAACCACTCGGCTGATTCTTCTTCAATATGCGCTTCACCAACATGCAGTGTTTCCTTGATTGAATTAGCTCTCACACCAATATTTGCATCTAGAGCATTTGCATTGAGAGCTATCTGAAAATGGCTTTGGCACTGAAGTTGTCTGTGAATGTGGAGTTGGTGGCATGTGAAACCCGCCTGTGGAACATTCTTTTCTGTGGGATGCTCTACCAGGTTCATTCCTACATAATGCACTCAAAGGGCATTAAGCCTAGAGTGTGAAAACTGAGTTTCCTTGACAGCTGCATGGAAGCCTGATGGTGTGCGAAGTTAGTGAGCCAAATGGAGGTGTTCTCTCACAAGAACCACTCGGCTGATTCTTCTTCAATATGCGCTTCACCAACATGCAGTGTTTCCTTGATTGAATTAGCTCTCACACCAATATTTGCGCCTAGAGCCTTTGTATTGAGGGCTATCTGAAAATGGCTGTGGCGCTGAAGTTGTCTGTGAATGTGGAGTTGGTGGCATGTGAAACCCGCACGTGGAGCATTCGTTTGTGTGGGATGCTCACCAAGCTTCATTTCAGTCCTAGGCACTCAAAGGGCATTAAGCCTAGAGTGTGAAAACTGAGTTTCCTTCAGAGCTGCTTGGAACCCTGATGGTGTGTGAAGTTAGTGAGCCAAATGGAGTTGTTCTCCCACAAGAACCACTCGGCTGATTCTTCTTCAACATGCGCTTCACCAACATGCAGTGTTTCCTTGATTGAATTAGCTCTCACACCAATATTTGGGCCTAGAGCCTATGCATTGAGATCTACCTGAAAACGGCTTTGGCGCTGAAGTTGTCTGTGAATGTGGAGTTGGTGGTATGTGAAACCCGCATGTGGAGCATTGGTTTGTGTGATAAGCTCACCAAGCTTCATTTCAGTCCTAGGCACTCAAAGGGCATTAAGCCTAGAGTGCGAAAACTGAGTTTCCTTGAGAGCTGCTTGGAAGCCTGATGGTGTGTGAAGTTAGTGAGCCAAATGGAGTTGTTCTCCCACAAGAACCACTCGGCTGATTCTTCTTCAATATGCGCTTCACCAACATGCAGTGTTTCCTTGATTGAATTAGCTCTCACACCAATATTTGCGCCTAGAGCCTTTGCATTGAGGGCTATCTGAAAATTGCTTTGGCGCTGAAGTTGCCTGTGAATGTGGAGCTGGTGGCATGTGAAACCCGCATGTGGAGCATTGGTTTGTGTGGGATGCTCTACCAGGTTCATTCCTACATAATGCACTCAAAGGGCATTAAGCCTAGAGTGTGAAAACTGAGTTTCCTTGAGAGCTGCTTGGAAGCCTGATGGTGTGTGAAGTTAGTGAGCCAAATGGAGTTGTTCTCCCACAAGAACCACTCGGCTGATTCTTCTTCAATATGCGCTTCACCAACATGCAGTGTTTCCTTGATTGAATTAGCTCTCACACCAATATTTGCGTCTAGAGCCTTTGCATTGAGGGCTATCTGAAAATGGCTTTGGCGCTGAAGTTGTCTGTGAATGTGGAGTTGGTGGCATGTGAAACCCCCATGTGGAGCATTGGTTTGTGTGGGATGCTCTACCAGGTGCATTTCATTCCTAGGCACTCAAAGGGCATTAAGCCTAGAGTGTGAAAACTGAGTTTCCTTGAGAGCTGCTTGGAAGCCTGATGGTGTGTGAAGTTAGTGAGCCAAATGGAGTTGTTCTCCCACAAGAACCACTCGGCTGATTCTTCTTCAATATGCGCTTCACCAACATGCAGTGTTTCCTTGATTGAATTAGCTCTCACACCAATATTTGCGTCTAGAGCCTTTGCATTGAGGGCTGTCTGAAAATGGCTTTGGCGCTGAAGTTGCCTGTGAATGTGAAGTTGGTGGCATGTGAAACCCGCATGTGGAGCATTGGTTTGTGTGGGATGCTCACCAAGCTTCATTTCAGTCCTAGGCACTCAAAGGGCACTAAGCCTAGAGTGTGAAAACTGAGTTTCCTTGAGAGCTGCATGGAAGCCTGATGGTGTGTGAAGTTAGTGAGCCAAATGGAGTTGTTCTCCAACAAGAACCACTCGGCTGATCCTTCTTCAATATGCCCTTCACCAACATGCAGTGTTTCCTTGATTGAATTAGCTCTCACACCAATATTTGGGCCTAGAGCCTTTGCATTGAGGGCTATCTGAAAATGGCACTGGCGCTGAAGTTGTCTGTGAAAGTGGAGTTGGTGGCATGTGAAACCCGCATGTGGAGCATTGGTTTGAGTGGGATGCTATACCAGGTTCATTTCAGTCCTAGGCACTCAAAGGGCATTAAGCCTAGAGTGTGAAAACTGAGTTTCCTTGAGAGCTGCTTGGAAGCCTGATGGTGTGTGAAGTTAGTGAGCCAAATGGAGTTGTTCTCCCACAAGAACCACTCGGCTGATCCTTCTTCAACATGCGCTTCACCAACATGCAGTGTTTCCTTGATTGAATTAGCTCTCACACCAATATTTGGGCCTGGAGCCTTTGCATTGAGAGCTATCTGAAAATGGCTTTGGCGCTGAAGTTGTCTGTGAATGTGGAGTTGGTGGCATGTGAAACCCGCATGTGGAGCATTGGTTTGTGTGATAAGCTCACCAAGCTTCATTTCAGTCCTAGGCACTCAAAGGGCATTAAGCCTAGAGTGCGAAAACTGAGTTTCCTTGAGAGCTGCTTGGAAGCCTGATGGTGTGTGAAGTTAGTGAGCCAAATGGAGTTGTTCTCCCACAAGAACCACTCGGCTGATTCTTCTTCAATATGCGCTTCACCAACATGCAGTGTTTCCTTGATTGAATTAGCTCTCACACCAATATTTGCGTCTAGAGCCTTTGCATTGAGGGCTGTCTGAAAATGGCTGTGGCGCTGAAGTTGCCTGTGAATGTGAAGTTGGTGGCATGTGAAACCCGCATGTGGAGCATTCGTTTGTGTGGGATGCTCACCAAGCTTCATTTCAGTCCTAGGCACTCAAAGGCCACTAAGCATAGAGTGTGAAAACTGAGTTTCCTTGAGAGCTGCATGGAAGCCTGATGGTGTGTGAAGTTAGTGAGCCAAATGGAGTTGTTCTCCCACAAGAACCACTCGGCTGATCCTTCTTCAATATGCCCTTCACCAACATGCAGTGTTTCCTTGATTGAATTAGCTCTCACACCAATATTTGGGCCTAGAGCCTTTGCATTGAGGGCTATCTGAAAATGGCCCTGGCGCTGAAGTTGTCTGTGAATGTGGAGTTGGTGGCATGTGAAACCCGCATGTGGAGCATTGGTTTGAGTGGGATGCTCTACCAGGTTCATTTCAGTCCTAGGCACTCAAAGGGCATTAAGCCTAGAGTGTGAAAACTGAGTTTCCTTGAGAGCTGCTTGGAAGCCTGATGGTGTGTGAAGTTAGTGAGCCAAATGGAGTTGTTCCCCCACAAGAACCACTCGGCTGATTCTTCTTCAATATGCGCTTCACCAACATGCAGTGTTTCCTTGATTGAATTAGCTCTCACACCAATATTTGCGTCTAGAGCATTTGCATTGAGAGCTATCTGAAAATGACTTTGGCAATGAAGTTGTCTGTGAATGTGGAGTTGGTGGCATGTGAAACCCGCCTGTGGAACATTCTTTTCTGTGGGATGCTCTACCAGGTTCATTCCTACATAATGCACTCAAAGGGCATTAAGCCTAGAGTGTGAAAATTGAGTTTCCTTGAGAGCTGCATGGAAGCCTGATGGTGTGTGAAGTTAGTGAGCCAAATGGAGTTGTTCTCTCACAAGAACCACTCGGCTGATTCTTCTTCAATATGCGCTTCACCAACATGCAGTGTTTCCTTGATTGAATTAGCTCTCACACCAATATTTGGGCCTAGAGCCTATGCATTGAGGGCTACCTGAAAACGGCTTTGGCGCTGAAGTTGTCTGTGAATGTGGAGTTGGTGGCATGTGAAACCCGCATGTGGAGCATTGGTTTGTGTGATAAGCTCACCAAGCTTCATTTCAGTCCTAGGCACTCAAAGGGCATTAAGCCTAGAGTGCGAAAACTGAGTTTCCTTGAGAGCTGCTTGGAAGCCTGATGGTGTGTGAAGTTAGTGAGCCAAATGGAGTTGTTCTCCCACAAGAACCACTCGGCTGATTCTTCTTCAATATGCGCTTCACCAACATGCAGTGTTTCCTTGATTGAATTAGCTCTCACACCAATATTTGCGCCTAGAGCCTTTGTATTGAGGGCTATCTGAAAATGGCTTTGGCGCTGAAGTTGCCTGTGAATGTGGAGTTGGTGGCATGTGAAACCCGCATGTGGAGCATTGGTTTGTGTGGGATGCTCTACCAGGTTCATTCCTACATAATGCACTCAAAGGGCATTAAGCGTAGAGTGTGAAAACTGAGTTTCCTTGAGAGCTGCTTGGAAGCCTGATGGTGTGTGAAGTTAGTGAGCCAAATGGAGTTGTTCTCCCATAAGAACCACTCGGCTGATTCTTCTTCAATATGCGCTTCACCAACATGCAGTGTTTCCTTGATTGAATTAGCTCTCACACCAATATTTTCTTAGAGCCTTTGCATTGAGGGCTATCTGAAAATGGCTGTTTCGCTGAAGTTGTCTGTGAATGTGGAGTTGGTGGCATGTGAAACCCCCATGTGGAGCATTGGTTTGTGTGGGATGCTCTACCAGGTGCATTTCATTCCTAGGCACTCAAAGGGCATTAAGCCTAGAGTGTGAAAACTGAGTTTCCTTGAGAGCTGCTTGGAAGCCTGATGGTGTGTGAAGTTAGTGAGCCAAATGGAGTTGTTCTCCCACAAGAACCACTCGGCTGATCCTTCTTCAATATGCGCTTCACCAACATGCAGTGTTTCCTTGATTGAATTAGCTCTCACACCTATATTTCGGCCTAGAGCCTTTGCATTGAGGGCTATCTGAAAATGGCTTTGGCGATGAAGTTGTCTGTGAATGTGGAGTTGGTGGCATGTGAAACCCGCATGTGGAGCATTGGTTTGTGTGGGATGCTCTACCAGGTTCATTCCTAGATAATGCACTCAAAGGGCATTAAGCCTAGAGTGCGAAAACTGAGTTTCCTTGAGAGCTGCTTGGAAGCCTGATGGTGTGTGAAGTTAGTGAGCCAAATGGAGTTGTTCTCCCACAAGAACCACTCGGCTGATTCTTCTTCAATATGCGCTTCACCAACATGCAGTGTTTCCTTGATTGAATTAGCTCTCACACCAATATTTGCGTCTAGAGCCTTTGCATTGAGGGCTGTCTGAAAATGGCTGTGGCGCTGAAGTTGCCTGTGAATGTGAAGTTGGTGGCATGTGAAACCCGCATGTGGAGCATTCGTTTGTGTGGGATGCTCTACCAGGTGCATTTCATTCCTAGGCACTCAAAGGGCACTAAGCCTAGAGTGTGAAAACTGAGTTTCCTTGAGAGCTGCATGGAAGCCTGATGGTGTGTGAAGTTAGTGAGCCAAATGGAGTTGTTCTCCAACAAGAACCACTCGGCTGATCCTTCTTCAATATGCCCTTCACCAACATGCAGTGTTTCCTTGATTGAATTAGCTCTCACACCAATATTTGGGCCTAGAGCCTTTGCATTGAGGGCTATCTGAAAATGGCCCTGGCGCTGAAGTTGTCTGTGAAAGTGGAGTTGGTGGCATGTGAAACCCGCATGTGGAGCATTGGTTTGAGTGGGATGCTCTACCAGGTTCATTTCAGTCCTAGGCACTCAAAGGGCATTAAGCCTAGAGTGCGAAAACTGAGTTTCCTTGAGAGCTGCTTGGAAGCCTGATGGTGTGTGAAGTTAGTGAGCCAAATGGAGTTGTTCTCCCACAAGAACCACTCGGCTGATTCTTCTTCAATATGCGCTTCACCAACATGCAGTGTTTCCTTGATTGAATTAGCTCTCACACCAATATTTGCGCCTAGAGCCTTTGCATTGAGGGCTATCTGAAAATGGCTTTGGCGCTGAAGTTTTCTGTGAATGTGGAGTTGGTTGAATGTGAAACCCGCATGTGGAGCATTGGTTTCTGTGGGATGCTCTACCAGGTGCATTTCATTCCTAGGCACTCAAAGGGCATTAAGCCTAGAGTGTGAAAACTGAGTTTCCTTGAGAGCTGCTTGGAAGCCTGATGGTGTGTGAAGTTAGTGAGCCAAATGGAGTTGTTGTCCCACAAGAACCACTCGGCTGATCCTTCTTCAATATGCGCTTCACCAACATACAGTGTTTCCTTGATTGAATTAGCTCTCACACCAATATTTGCGTCTAGAGCCTTTGCATTGAGGGCTATCTGAAAACGGCTGTGACACTGAAGTTGCCTGGGAATGTGGAGTTGGTGGCATGTGAAACCCCCATGTGGAGCATTGGTTCTTGTGGGATGCTCTACCAGGTTCATTCCTACATAATACACTCAAAGGGCATTAAGCCTAGAGTGTGAAAACTGAGTTTCCTTGAGAGCTGCTTGGAAGCCTGATGGTGTGTGAAGTTAGTGAGCCAAATGGAGTTGTTCTCCCACAAGAACCACTCGGCTGATTCTTCTTCAATATGCGCTTCACCAACATGCAGTGTTTCCTTGATTGAATTAGCTCTCACACCAATATTTGCGCCTAGAGCCTTTGCATTGAGAGCTATCTGAAAATGGCTTTGGCGCTGAAGTTGTCTGTGAATGTGGAGTTGGTGGCATGTGAAACCCGCCTGTGGAACATTCTTTTCTGTGGGATGCTCTACCAGGTTCATTCCTACATAATGCACTCAAAGGGCATTAAGCCTAGAGTGTGAAAACTGAGTTTCCTTGAGAGCTGCATGGAAGCCTGATGGTGTGTGAAGTTAGTGAGCCAAATGGAGTTGTTCTCTCACAAAAACCACTCGGCTGATTCTTCTTCAATATGCGCTTCACCAACATGCAGTGTTTCCTTGATTGAATTAGCTCTCACACCAATATTTGCGCCTAGAGCCTTTGTATTGAGGGCTATCTGAAAATGGCCCTGGCGCTGAAGTTGTCTGTGAATGTGGAGTTGGTGGCATGTGAAACCCGCATGTGGAGCATTGGTTTCTGTGGGATGCTCTACCAGGTGCATTTCATTCCTAGGCACTCAAAGGGCATTAAGCCTAGAGTGTGAAAACTGAGTTTCCTTGAGAGCTGCTTGGAAGCCTGATGGTGTGTGAAGTTAGTGAGCCAAATGGAGTTGTTCTCCCACAAGAACCACTCGGCTGATTCTTCTTCAACATGCGCTTCACCAACATGCAGTGTTTCCTTGATTGAATTAGCTCTCACACCAATATTTGCGTCTAGAGCCTTTGCATTGAGGGCTACCTGAAAACGGCTTTGGCGCTGAAGTTGTCTGTGAATGTGGAGTTGGTGGCATGTGAAACCCGCCTGTGGAGCATTGGTTTGTGTGATAAGCTCACCAAGCTTCATTTCAGTCCTAGGCACTCAAAGGGCATTAAGCCTAGAGTGCGAAAACTGAGTTTCCTTGAGAGTTGCATGGAAGCCTGATGGTGTGTGAAGTTAGTGAGCCAAATGGAGTTGTTCTCCCACAAGAACCACTCGGCTGATCCTTCTTCAATATGCGCTTCACCAACATGCAGTGTTTCCTTGATTGAATTAGCTCTCAGACCTATATTTCGGCCTAGAGCCTTTGCATTGAGGGCTATCTGAAAATGGCTTTGGCGCTGAAGTTGTCTGTGAATGTGGAGTTGGTGGCATGTGAAACCCGCATGTGGAGCATTGGTTTGTGTGGGATGCTCTACCAGGTTCATTCCTAGATAATGCACTCAAAGGGCATTAAGCCTAGAGTGTGAAAACCGAGTCTCCTTGAGAGCTGCTTGGAAGCCTGATGGTGTGTGAAGTTAGTGAGCCCAATGGAGTTGTTCTCCCACAAGAACCACTCGGCTGATTCTTCTTCAATATGCGCTTCACCAACATGCAGTGTTTCCTTGATTGAATTAGCTCTCACACCAATATTTGGTCCTGGAGCCTTTGCATTGAGGGCTATCTGAAAATGGCTTTGGCGCTGAAGTTGTCTGTGAATGTGGAGTTGGTGGCATGTGAAACCCGCCTGTGGAGCATTGGTTTGTGTGGGATGCTCACCAAGCTTCATTTCAGTCCTAGGCACTCAAAGGGCATTAAGCCTAGAGTGTGAAAACTGAGTTTCCTTGAGAGCTGCTTGGAAGCCTGATGGTGTGTGAAGTTAGTGAGCCAAATGGAGTTGTTCTCCCACAAGAACCACTCGGCTGATTCTTCTTCAATATGCGCTTCACCAACATGCAGTGTTTCCTTGATTGAATTAGCTCTCACACCAATATTTGCGTCTAGAGCCTTTGTATTGAGGGCTATCTGAAAATGGCTTTGGCGCTGAAGTTGTCTGTGAATGTGGAGTTGGTGGCATGTGAAACCCGCATGTGGAGCATTGGTTTGTGTGGGATGCTCTACCAGGTTCATTCCTAGATAATGCACTCAAAGGGCATTAAGCCTAGAGTGTGAAAACTGAGTTTCCTTGAGAGCTGCTTGGAAGCCTGATGGTGTGTGAAGTTAGTGAGCCAAATGGAGTTGTTCTCCCACAAGAACCACTCGGCTGATTCTTCTTCAATATGCGCTTCACCAACATGCAGTGTTTCCTTGATTGAATTAGCTCTCACACCAATATTTGGGCCTGGAGCCTTTGCATTGAGGGCTATCTGAAAATGGCTTTGGCGCTGAAGTTGTCTGTGAATGTGGAGTTGGTGGCATGTGAAACCCGCATGTGGAGCATTGGTTTGTGTGGGATGCTCTACCAGGTTCATTCCTAGATAATGCACTCAAAGGGCATTAAGCCTAGAGTGTGAAAACTGAGTTTCCTTGAGAGCTGCTTGGAAGCCTGATGGTGTGTGAAGTTAGTGAGCCAAATGGAGTTGTTCTCCCACAAGAACCACTCGGCTGATTCTTCTTCAATATGCGCTTCACCAACATGCAGTGTTTCCTTGATTGAATTAGCTCTCACACCAATATTTGGGCCTGGAGCCTTTGCATTGAGGGCTATCTGAAAATGGCTTTGGCGCTGAAGTTGTCTGTGAATGTGGAGTTGGTGGCATGTGAAACCCGCCTGTGGAGCATTGGTTTGTGTGATAAGCTCACCAAGCTTCATTTCAGTCCTAGGCACTCAAAGGGCATTAAGCCTAGAGTGTGAAAACTGAGTTTCCTTGAGAGCTGCTTGGAAGCCTGATGGTGTGTGAAGTTAGTGAGCCAAATGGAGTTGTTCTCCCACAAGAACCACTTGGCTGATTCTTCTTCAATATGCGCTTCACCAACATGCAGTGTTTCCTTGATTGAATTAGCTCTCACACCAATATTTGGCCCTAGAGCCTTTGCATTGAGGGCTATCTGAAAATGGCTTTGGCGCTGAAGTTGTCTGTGAATGTGGAGTTGGTGGCATGTGAAACCCCCATGTGGAGCATTGGTTTGTGTGGGATGCTCTACCAGGTGCATTTCATTCCTAGGCACTCAAAGGGCATTAAGCCTAGAGTGTGAAAACTGAGTTTCCTTGAGAGCTGCTTGGAAGCCTGATGGTGTGTGAAGTTAGTGAGCCAAATGGAGTTGTTCTCCCACAAGAACCACTCGGCTGATCCTTCTTCAATATGCGCTTCACCAACATGCAGTGTTTCCTTGATTGAATTAGCTCTCACACCTATATTTCGGCCTAGAGCCTTTGCATTGAGGGCTATCTGAAAATGGCTTTGGCGATGAAGTTGTCTGTGAATGTGGAGTTGGTGGCATGTGAAACCCGCATGTGGAGCATTGGTTTGTGTGGGATGCTCTACCAGGTTCATTCCTAGATAATGCACTCAAAGGGCATTAAGCCTAGAGTGCGAAAACTGAGTTTCCTTGAGAGCTGCTTGGAAGCCTGATGGTGTGTGAAGTTAGTGAGCCAAATGGAGTTGTTCTCCCACAAGAACCACTCGGCTGATTCTTCTTCAATATGCGCTTCACCAACATGCAGTGTTTCCTTAATTGAATTAGCTCTCACACCAATATTTGCGTCTAGAGCCTTTGCATTGAGGGCTGTCTGAAAATGGCTGTGGCGCTGAAGTTGCCTGTGAATGTGAAGTTGGTGGCATGTGAAACCCGCATGTGGAGCATTGGTTTGAGTGGGATGCTCTACCAGGTTCATTTCAGTCCTAGGCACTCAAACGGCACTAAGTATAGAGTGTGAAAACTGAGTTTCCTTGAGAGCTGCTTGGAAGCCTGATGGTGTGTGAAGTTAGTGAGCCAAATGGAGTTGTTCCCCCACAAGAACCACTCGGCTGATTCTTCTTCAATATGCGCTTCACCAACATGCAGTGTTTCCTTGATTGAATTAGCTCTCACACCAATATTTGCGTCTAGATCCTTTGCATTGAGAGCTATCTGAAAATGGCTTTGGCGCTGAAGTTGTCTGTGAATGTGGAGTTGGTGGCATGTGAAACCCGCATGTGGAGCATTGGTTTGTGTGGGATGCTCTACCAGGTTCATTCCTACATAATGCACTCAAAGGGCATTAAGCCTAGAGTGTGAAAACTGAGTTTCCTTCAGAGCTGCTTGGAAGCCTGATGGTGTGTGAAGTTAGTGAGCCAAATGGAGTTGTTCTCCCACAAGAACCACTCGGCTGATTCTTCTTCAATATGCGCTTCACCAACATGCAGTGTTTCCTTGATTGAATTAGCTCTCACACCAATATTTTCTTCTAGAGCCTTTGCATTGAGGGCTATCTGAAAATGGCTTTGGCGCTGAAGTTGTCTGTGAATGTGGAGTTGGTGGCATGTGAAACCCCCATGTGGAGCATTGGATTGTGTGGGATGCTCTACCAGGTGCATTTCATTCCTATGCACTCAAAGGGCATTAAGCCTAGAGTGTGAAAACTGAGTTTCCTTGAGAGCTGCTTGGAAGCCTGATGGTGTGTGAAGTTAGTGAGCCAAATGGAGTTGTTGTCCCACAAGAACCACTCGGCTGATCCTTCTTCAATATGCGCTTCACCAACATGCAGTGTTTCCTTGATTGAATTAGCTCTCACACCAATATTTGGGCCTAGAGCCTTTGCATTGAGGGCTATCTGAAAATGGCTTTGGCGCTGAAGTTGTCTGTGAATGTGGAGTTGGTGGCATGTGAAACCCGCATGTGGAGCATTGGTTTGTGTGGGATGCTCTACCAGGTTCATTCCTAGATAATGCACTCAAAGGGCATTAAGCCTAGAGTGCGAAAACTGAGTTTCCTTGAGAGCTGCTTGGAAGCCTGATGGTGTGTGAAGTTAGTGAGCCAAATGGAGTTGTTCTCCCACAAGAACCACTCGGCTGATTCTTCTTCAATATGCGCTTCACCAACATGCAGTGTTTCCTTGATTGAATTAGCTCTCACACCAATATTTGCGCCTAGAGCCTTTGCATTGAGGGCTATCTGAAAATGGCTTTGGCGTTGAAGTTTTCTGTGAATGTGGAGTTGGTTGAATGTGAAACCCGCATGTGGAGCATTGGTTTCTGTGGGATGCTCTACCAGGTGCATTTCAGTCCTAGGCACTCAAAGGGCATTAAGCCTAGAGTGTGAAAACTGAGTTTCCTTGAGAGCTGCTTGGAAGCCTGATGGTGTGTGAAGTTAGTGAGCCAAATGGAGTTGTTGTCCCACAAGAACCACTCGGCTGATCCTTCTTCAATATGCGCTTCACCAACATACAATGTTTCCTTGATTGAATTAGCTCTCACACCAATATTTGCGTCTAGAGCCTTTGCATTGAGGGCTATCTGAAAACGGCTGTGACGCTGAAGTTGCCTGGGAATGTGGAGTTGGTGGCATGTGAAACCCCCATGTGGAGCATTGGTTCTTGTGGGATGCTCTACCAGGTTCATTCCTACATAATACACTCAAAGGGCATTAAGCCTAGAGTGTGAAAACTGAGTTTCCTTGAGAGCTGCTTGGAAGCCTGATGGTGTGTGAAGTTAGTGAGCCAAATGGAGTTGTTCTCCCACAAGAACCACTCGGCTGATTCTTCTTCAATATGCGCTTCACCAACATGCAGTGTTTCCTTGATTGAATTAGCTCTCACACCAATATTTGCGTCTAGAGCCTTTGCATTGAGAGCTATCTGAAAATGGCTTTGGCGCTGAAGTTGTCTGTGAATGTGGAGTTGGTGGCATGTGAAACCTGCCTGTGGAACATTCTTTTCTGTGGGATGCTCTACCAGGTTCATTCCTACATAATGCACTCAAAGGGCATTAAGCCTAGAGTGTGAAAACTGAGTTTCCTTGAGAGCTGCATGGAAGCCTGATGGTGTGTGAAGTTAGTGAGCCAAATGGAGTTGTTCTCTCACAAAAACCACTCGGCTGATTCTTCTTCAATATGCGCTTCACCAACATGCAGTGTTTCCTTGATTGAATTAGCTCTCACACCAATATTTGCGCCTAGAGCCTTTGTATTGAGGGCTCTCTGAAAATGGCCCTGGCGCTGAAGTTGTCTGTGAATGTGGAGTTGGTGGCATGTGAAACCCGCATGTGGAGCATTGGTTTGTGTGGGATGCTCTACCAGGTGCATTTCATTCCTAGGCACTCAAAGGGCATTAAGCCTAGAGTGTGAAAACTGAGTTTCCTTGAGAGCTGCTTGGAAGCCTGATGGTGTGTGAAGTTAGTGAGCCAAATGGAGTTGTTCTCCCACAAGAACCACTCGGCTGATTCTTCTTCAACATGCGCTTCACCAACATGCAGTGTTTCCTTGATTGAATTAGCTCTCACACCAATATTTGCGTCTAGAGCCTTTGCATTGAGGGCTACCTGAAAACGGCTTTGGCGCTGAAGTTGTCTGTGAATGTGGAGTTGGTGGCATGTGAAACCCGCCTGTGGAGCATTGGTTTGTGTGATAAGCTCACCAAGCTTCATTTCAGTCCTAGGCACTCAAAGGGCATTAAGCCTAGAGTGCGAAAACTGAGTTTCCTTGAGAGTTGCATGGAAGCCTGATGGTGTGTGAAGTTAGTGAGCCAAATGGAGTTGTTCTCCCACAAGAACCACTCGGCTGATTCTTCTTCAATATGCGCTTCACAAACATGCAGTGTTTCCTTGATTGAATTAGCTCTCACACCAATATTTGCACCTAGAGCCTTTGCATTGAGGGCTATCTGAAAACGGCTTTGGCGCTGAAGTTGTCTGTGAATGTGGAGTTGGTGGCATGTGAAACCCGCATGTGGAGCATTGGTTTGTGTGGGATGCTCTACCAGGTTCATTCCTAGATAATGCACTCAAAGGGCATTAAGCCTAGAGTGTGAAAACCGAGTCTCCTTGAGAGCTGCTTGGAAGCCTGATGGTGTGTGAAGTTAGTGAGCCCAATGGAGTTGTTCTCCCACAAGAACCACTCGGCTGATTCTTCTTCAATATGCGCTTCACCAACATGCAGTGTTTCCTTGATTGAATTAGCTCTCACACCAATATTTGGTAGTGGAGCCTTTGCATTGAGGGCTATCTGAAAATGGCTTTGGCGCTGAAGTTGTCTGTGAATGTGGAGTTGGTGGCATGTGAAACCCGCCTGTGGAGCATTGGTTTCTGTGGGATGCTCTACCAGGTGCATTTCATTCCTAGGCACTCAAAGGGCATTAAGCCTAGAGTGTGAAAACTGAGTTTCCTTGAGAGCTGCTTGGAAGCCTGATGGTGTGTGAAGTTAGTGAGCCAAATGGAGTTGTTGTCCCACAAGAACCACTCGGCTGATCCTTCTTCAATATGCGCTTCACCAACATACAGTGTTTCCTTGATTGAATTAGCTCTCACACCAATATTTGCGTCTAGAGCCTTTGCATTGAGGGCTATCTGAAAACGGCTGTGACGCTGAAGTTGCCTGGGAATGTGGAGTTGGTGGCATGTGAAACCCCCATGTGGAGCATTGGTTCTTGTGGGATGCTCTACCAGGTTCATTCCTACATAATACACTCAAAGGGCATTAAGCCTAGAGTGTGAAAACTGAGTTTCCTTGAGAGCTGCTTGGAAGCCTGATGGTGTGTGAAGTTAGTGAGCCAAATGGAGTTGTTGTCCCACAAGAACCACTCGGCTGATCCTTCTTCAATATGCGCTTCACCAACATACAGTGTTTCCTTGATTGAATTAGCTCTCACACCAATATTTGCGTCTAGAGCCTTTGCATTGAGGGCTATCTGAAAACGGCTGTGACGCTGAAGTTGCCTGGGAATGTGGAGTTGGTGGCATGTGAAACCCGCATGTGGAGCATTGGTTTGTGTGGGATGCTCTACCAGGTTCATTCCTAGATAATGCACTCAAAGGGCATTAAGCCTAGAGTGTGAAAACTGAGTTTCCTTGAGAGCTGCTTGGAAGCCTGATGGTGTGTGAAGTTAGTGAGCCAAATGGAGTTGTTCTCCCACAAGAACCACTCGGCTGATTCTTCTTCAATATGCGCTTCACCAACATGCAGTGTTTCCTTGATTGAATTAGCTCTCACACCAATATTTGCGTCTAGAGCCTTTGCATTGAGAGCTATCTGAAAATGGCTTTGGCGCTGAAGTTGTCTGTGAATGTGGAGTTGGTGGCATGTGAAACCCGCCTGTGGAACATTCTTTTCTGTGGGATGCTCTACCAGGTTCATTCCTACATAATGCACTCAAAGGGCATTAAGCCTAGAGTGTGAAAACTGAGTTTCCTTGAGAGCTGCATGGAAGCCTGATGGTGTGTGAAGTTAGTGAGCCAAATGGAGTTGTTCTCTCACAAAAACCACTCGGCTGATTCTTCTTCAATATGCGCTTCACCAACATGCAGTGTTTCCTTGATTGAATTAGCTCTCACACCAATATTTGTGCCTAGAGCCTTTGTATTGAGGGCTATCTGAAAATGGCCCTGGCGCTGAAGTTGTCTGTGAATGTGGAGTTGGTGGCATGTGAAACCCGCATGTGGAGCATTGGTTTGTGTGGGATGCTCTACCAGGTGCATTTCATTCCTAGGCACTCAAAGGGCATTAAGCCTAGAGTGTGAAAACTGAGTTTCCTTGAGAGCTGCTTGGAAGCCTGATGGTGTGTGAAGTTAGTGAGCCAAATGGAGTTGTTCTCCCACAAGAACCACTCGGCTGATTCTTCTTCAACATGCGCTTCACCAACATGCAGTGTTTCCTTGATTGAATTAGCTCTCACACCAATATTTGCGTCTAGAGCCTTTGCATTGAGGGCTACCTGAAAACGGCTTTGGCGCTGAAGTTGTCTGTGAATGTGGAGTTGGTGGCATGTGAAACCCGCCTGTGGAGCATTGGTTTGTGTGATAAGCTCACCAAGCTTCATTTCAGTCCTAGGCACTCAAAGGGCATTAAGCCTAGAGTGCGAAAACTGAGTTTCCTTGAGAGTTGCATGGAAGCCTGATGGTGTGTGAAGTTAGTGAGCCAAATGGAGTTGTTCTCCCACAAGAACAACTCGGCTGATTCTTCTTCAATATGCGCTTCACAAACATGCAGTGTTTCCTTGATTGAATTAGCTCTCACACCAATATTTGCACCTAGAGCCTTTGCATTGAGGGCTATCTGAAAACGGCTTTGGCGCTGAAGTTGTCTGTGAATGTGGAGTTGGTGGCATGTGAAACCCGCATGTGGAGCATTGGTTTGTGTGGGATGCTCTACCAGGTTCATTCCTAGATAATGCACTCAAAGGGCATTAAGCCTTAGTGTGAAAACCGAGTCTCCTTGAGAGCTGCTTGGAAGCCTGATGGTGTGTGAAGTTAGTGAGCCCAATGGAGTTGTTCTCCCACAAGAACCACTCGGCTGATTCTTCTTCAATATGCGCTTCACCAACATGCAGTGTTTCCTTGATTGAATTAGCTCTCACACCAATATTTGGTCCTGGAGCCTTTGCATTGAGGGCTATCTGAAAATGGCTTTGGCGCTGAAGTTGTCTGTGAATGTGGAGTTGGTGGCATGTGAAACCCGCCTGTGGAGCATTGGTTTGTGTGGGATGCTCACCAAGCTTCATTTCAGTCCTAGGCACTCAAAGGGCATTAAGCCTAGAGTGTGAAAACTGAGTTTCCTTGAGAGCTGCTTGGAAGCCTGATGGTGTGTGAAGTTAGTGAGCCAAATGGAGTTGTTCTCCCACAAGAACCACTCGGCTGATTCTTCTTCAATATGCGCTTCACCAACATGCAGTGTTTCCTTGATTGAATTAGCTCTCACACCAATATTTGCGTCTAGAGCCTTTGTATTGAGGGCTATCTGAAAATGGCTTTGGCGCTGAAGTTGTCTGTGAATGTGGAGTTGGTGGCATGTGAAACCCGCATGTGGAGCATTGGTTTGTGTGGGATGCTCTACCAGGTTCATTCCTAGATAATGCACTCAAAGGGCAGTAAGCCTAGAGTGTGAAAACTGAGTTTCCTTGAGAGCTGCTTGGAAGCCTGATGGTGTGTGAAGTTAGTGAGCCAAATGGAGTTGTTCTCCCACAAGAACCACTCGGCTGATTCTTCTTCAATATGCGCTTCACCAACATGCAGTGTTTCCTTGATTGAATTAGCTCTCACACCAATATTTGGGCCTGGAGCCTTTGCATTGAGGGCTATCTGAAAATGGCTTTGGCGCTGAAGTTGTCTGTGAATGTGGAGTTGGTGGCATGTGAAACCCGCCTGTGGAGCATTGGTTTGTGTGGGATGCTCTACCAGGTTCATTCCTACATAATGCACTCAAAGGGCATTAAGCCTAGAGTGTGAAAACTGAGTTTCCTTGAGAGCTGCTTGGAAGCCTGATGGTGTGTGAAGTTAGTGAGCCAAATGGAGTTGTTCTCCCACAAGAACCACTCGGCTGATCCTTCTTCAATATGCGCTTCACCAACATGCAGTGTTTCCTTGATTGAATTAGCTCTCACACCAATATTTGGGCCTGGAGCCTTTGCATTGAGGGCTATCTGAAAATGGCTTTGGCGCTGAAGTTGTCTGTGAATGTGGAGTTGGTGGCATGTGAAACCCGCCTGTGGAGCATTGGTTTGTGTGATAAGCTCACCAAGCTTCATTTCAGTCCTAGGCACTCAAAGGGCATTAAGCCTAGAGTGTGAAAACTGAGTTTCCTTGAGAGCTGCTTGGAAGCCTGATGGTGTGTGAAGTTAGTGAGCCAAATGGAGTTGTTCTCCCACAAGAACCACTCGGCTGATTCTTCTTCAATATGCGCTTCACCAACATGCAGTGTTTCCTTGATTGAATTAGCTCTCACACCACTATTTGGGCCTGGAGCCTTTGCATTGAGGGCTGTCTGAAAATGGCTGTATCACTGAAGTTGCCTGAGAATGTGGAGTTGGTGGCATGTGAAACCCGCATGTGGAGCATTGGTTTGTGTGGGATGCTCTACCAGGTTCATTCCTACATAATGCACTCAAAGGGCATTAAGCCTAGAGTGTGAAAACTGAGTTTCCTTGAGAGCTGCTTGGAAGCCTGATGGTGTGTGAAGTTAGTGAGCCAAATGGAGTTGTTCTCCCACAAGAACCACTCGGCTGATTCTTCTTCAATATGCGCTTCACCAACATGCAGTGTTTCCTTGATTGAATTAGCTCTCACACCAATATTTGGGCCTGGAGCCTTTGCATTGAGGGCTATCTGAAAATGGCTTTGGCGCTGAAGTTGTCTGTGAATGTGGAGTTGGTGGCATGTGAAACCCGCCTGTGGAGCATTGGTTTGTGTGATAAGCTCACCAAGCTTCATTTCAGTCCTAGGCACTCAAAGGGCATTAAGCCTAGAGTGTGAAAACTGAGTTTCCTTGAGAGCTGCTTGGAAGCCTGATGGTGTGTGAAGTTAGTGAGCCAAATGGAGTTGTTCTCCCACAAGAACCACTCGGCTGATTCTTCTTCAATATGCGCTTCACCAACATGCAGTGTTTCCTTGATTGAATTAGCTCTCACACCAATATTTGGGCCTGGAGCCTTTGCATTGAGGGCTATCTGAAAATGGCTTTGGCGCTGAAGTTGTCTGTGAATGTGGAGTTGGTGGCATGTGAAACCCGCCTGTGGAGCATTGGTTTGTGTGATAAGCTCACCAAGCTTCATTTCAGTCCTAGGCACTCAAAGGGCATTAAGCCTAGAGTGTGAAAACTGAGTTTCCTTGAGAGCTGCTTGGAAGCCTGATGGTGTGTGAAGTTAGTGAGCCAAATGGAGTTGTTCTCCCACAAGAACCACTCGGCTGATTCTTCTTCAATATGCGCTTCACCAACATGCAGTGTTTCCTTGATTGAATTAGCTCTCACACCAATATTTGCGTCTAGAGCCTTTGCATTGAGGGCTATCTGAAAATGGCTTTGGCGCTGAAGTTGTCTGTGAATGTCGAGTTGGTGGCATGTGAAACCCGCATGTGGAGCATTGGTTTGTGTGGGATGCTCTACCAGGTTCATTCCTAGATAATGCACTTAAAGGGCATTAAGCCTAGAGTGTGAAAACTGAGTTTCCTTGAGAGCTGCATGGAAGCCTGATGGTGTGTGAAGTTAGTGAGCCAAATGGAGTTGTTCTCCCACAAGAACCACTCGGCTGATCCTTCTTCAATATGCGCTTCACCAACATGCAGTGTTTCCTTGATTGAATTAGCTCTCACACCTATATTTCGGCCTAGAGCCTTTGCATTGAGGGCTATCTGAAAATGGCTTTGGCGCTGAAGTTGTCTGTGAATGTGGAGTTGTTGGCATGTGAAACCCGCCTGTGGAGCATTGGTTTGTGTGGGATGCTCTACCAGGTTCATTCCTAGATAATGCACTCAAAGGGCATTAAGCCTAGAGTGTGAAAACTGAGTTTCCTTGAGAGCTGCTTGGAAGCCTGATGGTGTGTGAAGTTAGTGAGCCAAATGGAGTTGTTCTCCCACAAGAACCACTCGGCTGATTCTTCTTCAATATGCGCTTCACCAACATGCAGTGTTTCCTTGATTGAATTAGCTCTCACACCAATATTTGCGTCTAGAGCCTTTGCATTGAGGGCTATCTGAAAATGGCTTTGGCGCTGAAGTTGTCTGTGAATGTCGAGTTGGTGGCATGTGAAACCCGCCTGTGGAGCATTGGTTTGTGTGATAAGCTCACCAAGCTTCATTTCAGTCCTAGGCACTCAAAGGGCATTAAGCCTAGAGTGTGAAAACTGAGTTTCCTTGAGAGCTGCTTGGAAGCCTGATGGTGTGTGAAGTTAGTGAGCCAAATGGAGTTGTTCTCCCACAAGAACCACTCGGCTGATTCTTCTTCAATATGCCCTTCACCAACATGCAGTGTTTCCTTGATTGAATTAGCTCTCACACCAATATTTGCGCCTAGAGCCTTTGCATTGACGGCTATCTGAAAATGGCTGTGGCGCTGAAGTTACCTGTGAATGTGGAGTTGGTGGCATGTGAAACCCGCATGTGGAGCATTGGTTTGTGTGGGATGCTCTACCAGGTTCATTTCAGTCCTAGGCACTCAAAGGGCATTAAGCCTAGAGTGTGAAAACTGAGTTTCCTTGAGAGCTGCTTGGAAGCCTGATGGTGTGTGAAGTTAGTGAGCCAAATGGAGTTGTTCTCCCACAAGAACCACTCGGCTGATTCTTCTTCAATATGCACTTCACCAACATGCAGTGTTTCCTTGATTGAATTAGCTCTCACACCAATATTTTCGCCTAGAGCCTTTGCATTGAGGGCTATCTGAAAATGGCTTTGGCGCTGAAGTTGTCTGTGAATGTGGAGTTGGTGGCATGTGAAACCCGCATGTGGAGCATTGGTTTGTGTGGGATGCTCTACCAGGTTCATTCCTACATAATGCACTCAAAGGGCATTAAGCCTAGAGTGTGAAAACTGAGTTTCCTTGAGAGCTGCTTGGAAGCCTGATGGTGTGTGAAGTTAGTGAGCCAAATGGAGTTGTTCTCCCACAAGAACCACTCGGCTGATTCTTCTTCAATATGCGCTTCACAAACATGCAGTGTTTCCTTGATTGAATTAGCTCTCACACCAATATCTGGGCCTAGAGCCTATGCATTGAGGGCTACCTGAAAACGGCTTTGGCGCTGAAGTTGTCTGTGAATGTGGAGTTGGTGGCATGTGAAACCCGCATGTGGAGCATTGGTTTGTGTGATAAGCTCACCAAGCTTCATTTCAGTCCTAGGCACTCAAAGGGCATTAAGCCTAGAGTGCGAAAACTGAGTTTCCTTGAGAGCTGCTTGGAAGCCTGATGGTGTGTGAAGTTAGTGAGCCAAATGGAGTTGTTCTCCCACAAGAACCACTCGGCTGATTCTTCTTCAATATGCGCTTCACAAACATGCAGTGTTTCCTTGATTGAATTAGCTCTCACACCAATATTTGCGCCTAGAGCCTTTGCATTGAGGGCTATCTGAAAATGGCTTTGGCGTTGAAGTTGTCTGTGAATGTGGAGTTGGTGGCATGTGAAACCCGCATGTGGAGCATTGGTTTCTGTGGGATGCTCTACCAGGTGCATTTCATTCCTAGGCACTCAAAGGGCATTAAGCCTAGAGTGTGAAAACTGAGTTTCCTTGAGAGCTGCTTGGAAGCCTGATGGTGTGTGAAGTTAGTGAGCCAAATGGAGTTGTTGCCCCACAAGAACCACTCGGCTGATCCTTCTTCAATATGCGCTTCACCAACATACAGTGTTTCCTTGATTGAATTAGCTCTCACACCAATATTTGCGTCTAGAGCCTTTGCATTGAGGGCTATCTGAAAACGGCTGTGACGCTGAAGTTGCCTGTGAATGTGGAGTTGGTGGCATGTGAAACCCGCATGTGGAGCATTGGTTCGTGTGGGATGCTCTACCAGGTTCATTCCTACATAATACACTCAAAGGGCATTAAGCCTAGAGTGTGAAAACTGAGTTTCCTTGAGAGCTGCTTGGAAGCCTGATGGTGTGTGAAGTTAGTGAGCCAAATGGAGTTGTTCTCCCACAAGAACCACTCGGCTGATTCTTCTTCAATATGCGCTTCACCAACATGCAGTGTTTCCTTGATTGAATTAGCTCTCACACCAATATTTGCGTCTAGAGCCTTTGCATTGAGAGCTATCTGAAAATGGCTTTGGCGCTGAAGTTGTCTGTGAATGTGGAGTTGGTGGCATGTGAAACCCGCCTGTGGAACATTCTTTTCTGTGGGATGCTCTACCAGGTTCATTCCTACATAATGCACTCAAGGGGCATTAAGCCTAGAGTGTGAAAACTGAGTTTCCTTGAGAGCTGCATGGAAGCCTGATGGTGTGTGAAGTTAGTGAGCCAAATGGAGTTGTTCTCTCACAAAAACCACTCGGCTGATTCTTCTTCAATATGCGCTTCACCAACATGCAGTGTTTCCTTGATTGAATTAGCTCTCACACCAATATTTGGGCCTGGAGCCTTTGCATTGAGGGCTATCTGAAAATGGCTTTGGCGCTGAAGTTGTCTGTGAATGTGGAGTTGGTGGCATGTGAAACCCGCCTGTGGAGCATTGGTTTGTGTGATAAGCTCACCAAGCTTCATTTCAGTCCTAGGCACTCAAAGGGCATTAAGCCTAGAGTGTGAAAACTGAGTTTCCTTGAGAGCTGCTTGGAAGCCTGATGGTGTGTGAAGTTAGTGAGCCAAATGGAGTTGTTCTCCAACAAGAACCACTCGGCTGATTCTTCTTCAATATGCGCTTCACCAACATGCAGTGTTTCCTTGATTGAATTAGCTCTCACACCAATATTTGCGTCTAGAACCTTTGCATTGAGGGCTATCTGAAAATGGCTTTGGCGCTGAAGTTGTCTGTGAATGTGGAGTTGGTGGCATGTGAAACCCGCATGTGGAGCATTGGTTTGTGTGGGATGCTCTACCAGGTTCATTCCTAGATAATGCACTTAAAGGGCATTAAGCCTAGAGTGTGAAAACTGAGTTTCCTTGAGAGCTGCATGGAAGCCTGATGGTGTGTGAAGTTAGTGAGCCAAATGGAGTTGTTCTCCCACAAGAACCACTCGGCTGATCCTTCTTCAATATGCGCTTCACCAACATGCAGTGTTTCCTTGATTGAATTAGCTCTCACACCTATATTTGCGCCTAGAGCCTTTGCATTGAGGGCTATCTGAAAATGGCTTTGGCGCTGAAGTTGTCTGTGAATGTGGAGTTGGTGGCATGTGAAACCCCCATGTGGAGCATTGGTTTGTGTGGGATGCTCTACCAGGTTCATTCCTAGATAATGCACTCAAAGGGCATTAAGCCTAGAGTGTGAAAACTGCGTTTCCTTGAGAGCTGCTTGGAAGCCTGATGGTGTGTGAAGTTAGTGAGCCAAATGGAGTTGTTCTCCCACAAGAACCACTCGGCTGATTCTTCTTCAATATGCGCTTCACCAACATGCAGTGTTTCCTTGATTGAATTAGCTCTCACACCAATATTTGCGTCTAGAGCCTTTGCATTGAGGGCTATCTGAAAATGGCTTTGGCGCTGAAGTTGTCTGTGAATGTCGAGTTGGTGGCATGTGAAACCCGCCTGTGGAGCATTGGTTTGTGTGATAAGCTCACCAAGCTTCATTTCAGTCCTAGGCACTCAAAGGGCATTAAGCCTAGAGTGTGAAAACTGAGTTTCCTTGAGAGCTGCTTGGAAGCCTGATGGTGTGTGAAGTTAGTGAGCCAAATGGAGTTGTTCTCCCACAAGAACCACTCGGCTGATTCTTCTTCAATATGCGCTTCACCAACATGCAGTGTTTCCTTGATTGAATTAGCTCTCACACCAATATTTGCGCCTAGAGCCTTTGTATTGAGGGCTATCTGAAAATGGCTGTGGCGCTGAAGTTACCTGTGAATGTGGAGTTGGTGGCATGTGAAACCCGCATGTGGAGCATTGGTTTGTGTGGGATGCTCTACCAGGTTCATTTCAGTCCTAGGCACTCAAAGGGCATTAAGCCTAGAGTGTGAAAACTGAGTTTCCTTGAGAGCTGCTTGGAAGCCTGATGGTGTGTGAAGTTAGTGAGCCAAATGGAGTTGTTCTCCCACAAGAACCACTCGGCTGATCCTTCTTCAATATGCACTTCACCAACATGCAGTGTTTCCTTGATTGAATTAGCTCTCACACCAATATTTTCGCCTAGAGCCTTTGCATTGAGGGCTATCTGAAAATGGCTTTGGCGCTGAAGTTGTCTGTGAATGTGGAGTTGGTGGCATGTGAAACCCGCATGTGGAGCATTGGTTTGTGTGGGATGCTCTACCAGGTTCATTCCTACATAATGCACTCAAAGGGCATTAAGCCTAGAGTGTGAAAACTGAGTTTCCTTGAGAGCTGCTTGGAAGCCTGATGGTGTGTGAAGTTAGTGAGCCAAATGGAGTTGTTCTCCCACAAGAACCACTCGGCTGATTCTTCTTCAATATGCGCTTCACAAACATGCAGTGTTTCCTTGATTGAATTAGCTCTCACACCAATATCTGGGCCTAGAGCCTATGCATTGAGGGCTACCTGAAAACGGCTTTGGCGCTGAAGTTGTCTGTGAATGTGGAGTTGGTGGCATGTGAAACCCGCATGTGGAGCATTGGTTTGTGTGATAAGCTCACCAAGCTTCATTTCAGTCCTAGGCACTCAAAGGGCATTAAGCCTAGAGTGTGAAAACTGAGTCTCCTTGAGAGCTGCTTGGAAGCCTGATGGTGTGTGAAGTTAGTGAGCCAAATGGAGTTGTTCTCCCACAAGAACCACTCGGCTGATTCTTCTTCAATATGCGCTTCACCAACATGCAGTGTTTCCTTGATTGAATTAGCTCTCACACCAATATTTGCGTCTAGAGCCTTTGCATTGAGGGCTACCTGAAAATGGCTTTGGCGCTGAAGTAGTCTGTGAATGTGGAGTTGGTGGCATGTGAAACCCGCATGTGGAGCATTGGTTTGTGTGGGATGCTCTACCAGGTTCATTCCTAGATAATGCACTCAAAGGGCATTAAGCCTAGAGTGTGAAAACTGAGTTTCCTTGAGAGCTGCATGGAAGCCTGATGTTGTGTGAAGTTAGTGAGCCAAATGGAGTTGTTCTCCCACAAGAACCACTCGGCTGATCCTTCTTCAATATGCGCTTCACCAACATGCAGTGTTTCCTTGATTGAATTAGCTCTCACACCTATATTTCGGCCTAGAGCCTTTGCATTGAGGGCTATCTGAAAATGGCTTTGGCGCTGAAGTTGTCTGTGAATGTGGAGTTGGTGGCATGTGAAACCCCCATGTGGAGCATTGGTTTGTGTGGGATGCTCTACCAGGTTCATTCCTACATAATGCACTCAAAGGGCATTAAGCCTAGAGTGTGAAAACTGAGTTTCCTTGAGAGCTGCTTGGAAGCCTGATGGTGTGTGAAGTTAGTGAGCCAAATGGAGTTGTTCTCCCACAAGAACCACTCGGCTGATTCTTCTTCAATATGCGCTTCACCAACATGCAGTGTTTCCTTGATTGAATTAGCTCTCACAACAATATTTGGGCCTGGAGCCTTTGCATTGAGGGCTATCTGAAAATGGCTTTGGCGCTGAAGTTGTCTGTGAATGTGGAGTTGGTGGCATGTGAAACCCGCCTGTGGAGCATTGGTTTGTGTGGGATGCTCACCAAGCTTCATTTCAGTCCTAGGCACTCAAAGGGCATTAAGCCTAGAGTGTGAAAACTGAGTTTCCTTGAGAGCTGCTTGGAAGCCTGATGGTGTGTGAAGTTAGTGAGCCAAATGGAGTTGTTCTCCCACAAGAACCACTCGGCTGATTCTTCTTCAATATGCGCTTCACCAACATGCAGTGTTTCCTTGATTGAATTAGCTCTCACACCAATATTTGCGTCTAGAGCCTTTGTATTGAGGGCTATCTGAAAATGGCTTTGGCGCTGAAGTTGTCTGTGAATGTGGAGTTGGTGGCATGTGAAACCCGCATGTGGAGCATTGGTTTGTGTGGGATGCTCTACCAGGTTCATTCCTACATAATGCACTCAAAGGGCATTATGCCTAGAGTGTGAAAACTGAGTTTCCTTGAGAGCTGCTTGGAAGCCTGATGGTGTGTGAAGTTAGTGAGCCAAATGGAGTTGTTCTCCCACAAGAACCACTCGGCTGATTCTTCTTCAATATGCGCTTCACCAACATGCAGTGTTTCCTTGATTGAATTAGCTCTCACACCAATATTTGGGCCTGGATCCTTTGCATTGAGGCCTATCTGAAAATGGCTTTGGCGCTGAAGTTGTCTGTGAATGTGGAGTTGGTGGCATGTGAAACCCGCATGTGGAGCATTGGTTTGTGTGGGATGCTCTACCAGGTTCATTCCTAGATAATGCACTCAAAGGCCATTAAGCCTAGAGTGTGAAAACTGAGTTTCCTTGAGAGCTGCTTGGAAGCCTGATGGTGTGTGAAGTTAGTGAGCCAAATGGAGTTGTTCTCCCACAAGAACCACTCGGCTGATTCTTCTTCAATATGCGCTTCACCAACATGCAGTGTTTCCTTGATTGAATTAGCTCTCACACCAATATTTGGGCCTGGAGCCTTTGCATTGAGGGCTATCTGAAAATGGCTTTGGCGCTGAAGTTGTCTGTGAATGTGGAGTTGGTGGCATGTGAAACCCGCCTGTGGAGCATTGGTTTGTGTGATAAGCTCACCAAGCTTCATTTCAGTCCTAGGCACTCAAAGGGCATTAAGCCTAGAGTGTGAAAACTGAGTTTCCTTGAGAGCTGCTTGGAAGCCTGATGGTGTGTGAAGTTAGTGAGCCAAATGGAGTTGTTCTCCCACAAGAACCACTCGGCTGATTCTTCTTCAATATGCGCTTCACCAACATGCAGTGTTTCCTTGATTGAATTAGCTCTCACACCAATATTTGCGTCTAGAGCCTTTGCATTGAGGGCTATCTGAAAATGGCTTTGGCGCTGAAGTTGTCTGTGAATGTGGAGTTGGTGGCATGTGAAACCCGCATGTGGAGCATTGGTTTGTGTGGGATGCTCTACCAGGTTCATTCCTACATAATGCACTCAAAGGGCATTAAGCCTAGAGTGTGAAAACTGAGTTTCCTTGAGAGCTGCTTGGAAGCCTGATGGTGTGTGAAGTTAGTGAGCCAAATGGAGTTGTTCTCCCACAAGAACCACTCGGCTGATTCTTCTTCAATATGCGCTTCACCAACATGCAGTGTTTCCTTGATTGAATTAGCTCTCACACCAATATTTGCGTCTAGAGCCTTTGCATTGAGGGTTATCTGAAAATGGCTTTGGCGCTGAAGTTGTCTGTGAATGTGGAGTTGGTGGCGTGTGAAACCCGCATGTGGAGCATTGGTTTGTGTGGGATGCTCTACCAGGTTCATTCCTACATAATGCACTCAAAGGGCATTAAGCCTAGAGTGTGAAAACTGAGTTTCCTTGAGAGCTGCTTGGAAGCCTGTTGGTGTGTGAAGTTAGTGAGCCAAATGGAGTTGTTCTCCCACAAGAACCACTCGGCTGATTCTTCTTCAATATGCGCTTCACCAACATGCAGTGTTTCCTTGATTGAATTAGCTCTCACACCAATATTTGGGCCTGGAGCCTTTGCATTGAGGGCTATTTGAAAATGGCTTTGGCGCTGAAGTTGTCTGTGAATGTGGAGTTGGTGGCATGTGAAACCCGCCTGTGGAGCATTGGTTTGTGTGATAAGCTCACCAAGCTTCATTTCAGTCCTAGGCACTCAAAGGGCATTAAGCCTAGAGTGTGAAAACTGAGTTTCCTTGAGAGCTGCTTGGAAGCCTGATGGTGTGTGAAGTTAGTGAGCCAAATGGAGTTGTTCTCCCACAAGAACCACTCGGCTGATTCTTCTTCAATATGCGCTTCACCAACATGCAGTGTTTCCTTGATTGAATTAGCTCTCACACCAATATTTGCGCCTAGAGCCTTTGTATTGAGGGCTATCTGAAAATGGCTGTGGCGCTGAAGTTACCTGTGAATGTGGAGTTGGTGGCATGTGAAACCCGCATGTGGAGCATTGGTTTGTGTGGGATGCTCTACCAGGTTCATTTCAGTCCTAGGCACTCAAAGGGCATTAAGCCTAGAGTGTGAAAACTGAGTTTCCTTGAGAGCTGCTTGGAAGCCTGATGGTGTGTGAAGTTAGTGAGCCAAATGGAGTTGTTGTCCCACAAGAACCACTCAGCTGATCCTTCTTCAATATGCGCTTCACCAACATGCAGTGTTTCCTTGATTGAATTAGCTCTCACACCTATATTTCGGCCTAGAGCCTTTGCATTGAGGGCTATCTGAAAATGGCTTTGGCGCTGAAGTTGTCTGTGAATGTGGAGTTGGTGGCATGTGAAACCCGCATGTGGAGCATTGGTTTGTGTGGGATGCTCTACCAGGTTCTTTCCTACATAATGCACTCAAAGGGCATTAAGCCTAGAGTGTGAAAACTGAGTTTCCTTGAGAGCTGCTTGGAAGCCTGATGGTGTGTGAAGTTAGTGAGCCAAATGGAGTTGTTCTCCCACAAGAACCACTCGGCTGATTCTTCTTCAATATGCGCTTCACCAACATGCAGTGTTTCCTTGATTGAATTAGCTCTCACACCAATATTTGCCTAGAGCCTTTGCATTGAGAGCTATCTGAAAATGGCTTTGGCGCTGAAGTTGTCTGTGAATGTGGAGTTGGTGGCATGTGAAACCCGCATGTGGAGCATTGGTTTGTGTGGGATGCTCTACCAGGTTCATTCCTACATAATGCACTCAAAGGGCATTAAGCCTAGAGTGTGAAAACTGAGTTTCCTTGAGAGCTGCATGGAAGCCTGATGGTGTGTGAAGTTAGTGAGCCAAATGGAGTTGTTCTCCCACAAGAACCACTCGGCTGATTCTTCTTCAACATGCGCTTCACCAACATGCAGTGTTTCCTTGATTGAATTAGCTCTCACACCAATATTTAGGCCTGGAGCCTTTGCATTGAGGGCTGTCTGAAAATGGCTGTATCGCTGAAGTTGCCTGAGAATGTGGAGTTGGTGGCATGTGAAACCCGCATGTGGAGCATTGGTTTGTGTGGGATGCTCACCAAGCTTCATTTCAGTCCTAGGCACTCAAAGGGCACTAAGCATAGAGTGAAAACTGAGTTTCCTTGAGAGCTGCTTGGAAGCCTGATGGTGTGTGAAGTTAGTGAGCCAAATGGAGTTGTTCTCCCACAAGAACCACTCGGCTGATCCTTCTTCAATATGCCCTTCACCAACATGCAGTGTTTCCTTGATTGAATTAGCTCTCACACCAATATTTGCGTCTAGAGCCTTTGCATTGAGGGCTATCTGAAAACGGCTGTGCCGCTGAAGTTGCCTGTGAATGTGGAGTTGGTGGCATGTGAAACCCGCATGTTTTAACATTCTTTTTTGTGGGATGCTCTACCAGGTTCTTTCCTAGATAATGCACTCAAAGGGCACTAAGCCTAGAGTGTGAAAACTGAGTTTCCTTGAGAGCTGCTTGGAACCCTGATGGTGTGTGAAGTTGGTGAGCCAAATGGAGTTGTTCTCCCACAAGAACCACTCGGCTGATCCTTCTTCATATGCCCTTCACCAACATGCAGTGTTTCCTTGATTGAATTAGCTCTCACACCAATATTTGCACCTAGAGCCTTTGCATTGAGGGCTGTCTGAAAATGGCTGTGGCGCTGAAGTTGTCTGTGAATGTGGAGTTGGTGGCATGTGAAACCCGCATGTGGAGCATTGGTTTGTGTGGGATGCTCTACCAGGTTCTTTCCTAGATAATGCACTCAAAGGGCATTAAGCCTAGAGTGTGAAAACTGAGTTTCCTTGAGAGCTGCTTGGAAGCCTGATGGTGTGTGAAGTTAGTGAACCAAATGGAGTTGTTCTCCCACAAGAACCACTCGGCTGATTCTTCTTCAATATGCGCTTCACCAACATGCAGTGTTTCCTTGATTGAATTAGCTCTCACACCAATATTTTCGCCTAGAGCCTTTGCATTGAGGGCTATCTGGAAAATGGCTTTGGCGCTGAAGTTGTCTGTGAATGTGGAGTTGGTGGCATGTGAAACCCGCATGTGGAGCATTGGTTTGTGTGGGATGCTCTACCAGGTTCATTCCTACATAATGCACTCAAAGGGCATTAAGCCTAGAGTGTGAAAACTGAGTTTCCTTGAGAGCTGCATGGAAGCCTGATGGTGTGTGAAGTTAGTGAGCCCAATGGAGTTGTTCTCCCACAAGAACCACTCGGCTGATCCTTCTTCAATATGCGCTTCACCAACATGCAGTGTTTCCTTGATTGAATTAGCTCTCACACCAATATTTGCACCTAGAGCCTTTGCTTTGAGGGCTATCTGAAAATGGCTTTGGCGCTGAAGTTGTCTGTGAATGTGGAGTTGGTGGCATGTGAAACCCGCATGTGGAGCATGCTTTTGTGTGGGATGCTCTACCAGGTTCATTCCTACATAATGCACTCAAAGGGCATTAAGCCTAGAGTGTGAAAACTGAGTTTCCTTGAGAGCTGCATGGAAGCCTGATGGTGTGTGAAGTTAGTGAGCCAAAATGGAGTTGTTCTCCCACAAGAACCACTCGGCTGATTCTTCTTCAATATGCGCTTCACCAACATGCAGTGTTTCCTTGATTGAATTAGCTCTCACACCAATATTTGCGTCTAGAGCCTTTGCATTGAGGGCTATCTGAAAATGGCTTTGGCGCTGAAGTTGTCTGTGAATGTGGAGTTGGTGGCATGTGAAACCCGCATGTGGAGCATTGGTTCGTGTGGGATGCTCTACCAGGTGCATTTCATTCCTAGGCACTCAAAGGGCATTAAGCCTAGAGTGTGAAAACTGAGTTTCCTTGAGAGCTGCTTGGAAGCCTGATGGTGTGTGAAGTTAGTGAGCCAAATGGAGGTGTTCTCCCACAAGAACCACTCGCCTGATTCTTCTTCAATATGCGCTTCACCAACATGCAGTGTTTCCTTGATTGAATTAGCTCTCACACCAATATTTGCGTCTAGAACCTTTGCATTGAGGGCTATCTGAAAATGGCTTTGGCGCTGAAGTTGTCTGTGAATGTGGAGTTGGTGGCATGTGAAACCCGCATGTGGAGCATTGGTTTGTGTGGGATGCTCTACCAGGTTCTTTCCTAGATAATGCACTCGAAGGGCATTAAGCCTAGAGTGTGAAAACTGAGTTTCCTTGAGAGCTGCTTGGAAGCCTGATGGTGTGTGAAGTTAGTGAGCCAAATGGAGTTGTTCTCCCACAAGAACCACTCGGCTGATTCTTCTTCAATATGCGCTTCACCAACATGCAGTGTTTCCTTGATTGAATTAGCTCTCACACTAATATTTGCGCCTAGAGCCTTTGCATTGAGAGCTATCTGAAAATGGCTTTGGCGCTGAAGTTGTCTGTGAATGTGGAGTTGGTGGCATGTGAAACCCGCATGTGGAGCATTGGTTTGTGTGGGATGCTCTACCAGGTTCATTCCTACATAATGCACTCAAAGGGCATTAAGCCTAGAGTGTGAAAACTGAGTTTCCTTGAGAGCTGCATGGAAGCCTGATGGTGTGTGAAGTTAGTGAGCCAAAATGGAGTTGTTCTCCCACAAGAACCACTCGGCTGATTCTTCTTCAATATGCGCTTCACCAACATGCAGTGTTTCCTTGATTGAATTAGCTCTCACACCAATATTTGCGTCTAGAGCCTTTGCATTGAGGGCTATCTGAAAATGGCTTTGGCGCTGAAGTTGTCTGTGAATGTGGAGTTGGTGGCATGTGAAACCCGCATGTGGAGCATTGGTTCGTGTGGGATGCTCTACCAGGTTCTTTCCTACATAATGCACTCAAAGGGCATTAAGCCTAGAGTGTGAAAACTGAGTTTCCTTGAGAGCTGCTTGGAAGCCTGATGGTGTGTGACGTTAGTGAGCCAAATGGAGTTGTTCTCCCACAAGAACCACTCGGCTGATTCTTCTTCAATATGCGCGTCACCAACATGCAGTGTTTCCTTGATTGAATTAGCTCTCACACCAATATTTGCGCCTAGAGCCTTTGCACTGAGAGCTATCTGAAAATGGCTGTGGCGCTGAAGTTGTCTGTGAATGTGGAGTTGGTGGCATGTGAAACCCGCATGTGGAGCATTGGTTTGTGTGGGATGCTCTACCAGGTTCATTCCTACATAATGCACTCAAAGGGCATTAAGCCTAGAGTGTGAAAACAGTTTCCGTGAGAGCTGCTGGGAAGCCTGATGGTGTGTGAAGTTAGTGAGCCAAATGGAGTTGTTCTCCCACAAGAACCACTCGGCTGATTCTTCTTCAACATGCGCTTCACCAACATGCAGTGTTTCCTTGATTGAATTAGCTCTCACACCAATATTTAGGCCTGGAACCTTTGCATTGAGGGCTACCTGAAAACGGCTTTGGTGCTGAAGTTGTCTGTGAATGTGGAGTTGGTGGCATGTGAAACCCGCCTGTGGAGCATTGGTTTGTGTGATAAGCTCACCAAGCTTCATTTGAGTCCTAGTTACTCAAAGGGCATTAAGACTAGAGTGTGAAAACTGAGTTTCCTTGAGAGCTGCTTGGAAGCCTGATGGTGTGTGAAGTTAGTGAGCCAAATGGAGTTGTTCTCCCACAAGAACCACTCGGCTGATTCTTCTTCAATATGCGCTTCACCAACATGCAGTGTTTCCTTGATTGAATTAGCTCTCACACCAATATTTCGGCCTAGAGCCTTTGCATTGAGGGCTGTCTGAAAATGGCTGTGGCGCTGAAGTTGCCTGTGAATGTGGAGTTGGTGGCATGTGAAACCCGCATGTGGAGCATTGGTTTGTGTGGGATGCTCACCAAGCTTCATTTCAGTCCTAGGCACTCAAAGGGCACTAAGCATAGAGTTTGAAAACTGAGTTTCCTTGAGAGCTGCTTGGAAGCCTGATGGTTTGTGAAGTTAGTGAGCCAAATGGAGTTGTTCTCCCACAACAACCACTCGGCTGATCCTTCTTCAATATGCGCTTCACCAACATGCAGTGTTTCCTTGATTGAATTAGCTCTCACACCAATATTTGCGTCTAGAGCCTTTGCATTGAGGGCTATCTGAAAACGGCTGTGGCGCTGAAGTTGCCTGTGAATGTGGAGTTGGTGGCATGTGAAACCCGCATGTGGAACATTCTTTTCTGTGGGATGCTCTACCAGGTTCATTCCTAGATAATGCACTCAAAGGGCACTAAGCATAGAGTGTGAAAACTGAGTTTCCTTGAGAGCTGCTTGGAAGCCTGATGGTGTGTGAAGTTAGTGAGCCAAATGGAGTTGTTCTCCCACAAGAACCACGCTGCTGATCCTTCTTCAATAGGCCCTTCACCAACATGCAGTGTTTCCTTGATTGAATTAGCTCTCACACCAATATTTACGTCTAGAGCCTTTGCATTGAGGGCTGTCTGAAAATGGCTTTGGCGCTGAAGTTGTCTGTGAATGTGGAGTTGGTGGCATGTGAAACCCGCATGTGGAGCATTGGTTTGTGTGGGATGCTCACCAAGCTTCATTTCAGTCCTAGGCACTCAAAGGGCACTAAGCCTAGAGTGTGAAAACTGAGTTTCCTTGAGAGCTGCTTGGAAGCCTGATGGTGTGTGAAGTTAGTCAGCCAAATGGAGTTGTTCTCCCACAAGAACCACTCGGCTGATTCTTCTTCAATATGCGCTTCACCAACATGCAGTGTTTCCTTGGTTGAATTAGCTCTCACACCAATATTTGCACCTAGAGCCTTTGCTTTGAGGGCTATCTGAAAATGGCTTTGGCGCTGAAGTTGCCTGTGAATGTGGAGTTGGTGGCATGTGAAACCCGCATGTGGAGCATTCGTTTGTGTGGGATGCTCTACCAGGTTCATTCCTACATAATACACTCAAAGGGCATTAAGCCTAGAGTGTGAAAACTGAGTTTCCTTGAGAGCTACTTGGAAGCCTGATGGTGTGTGAAGTTAGTGAGCCAAATGGAGTTGTTCTCCCACAAGAACCACTCGGCTGATTCTTCTTCAATGTGCCCTTCACCAACATGCAGTGTTTCCTTGATTGAATTAGCTCTCACACCAATATTTGCGCCTAAAGCCTTTGCATTGAGAGCTATCTGAAAATGGCTTTGGCGCTGAAGTTGTCTGTGAATGTGGAGTTGGTGGCATGTGAAACCCGCATGTGGAGCATTGGTTTATGTGATAAGCTCACCAAGCTTCATTTGAGTCCTAGGCACTCAAAGGGCATTAAGCCTAGAGTGTGAAAACTGAGTTTCCTTGAGAGCTGCTTGGAAGCCTGATGGTGTGTGAAGTTAGTGAGCCAAATGGAGTTGTTCTCCCACAAGAACCACTCGGCTGATTCTTCTTCAATATGCCCTTCACCAACATGCAGTGTTTCCTTGATTGAATTAGCTCTCACACCAATATTTGCGTCTAGAGCCTTTGCATTGAGGGCTGTCTGAAAATGGCTGTGGCGCTGAAGTTGCCTGTGAATGTGAAGTTGGTGGCATGTGAAACCCGCATGTGGAGCATTCTTTTGTGTGGGATGCTCACCAAGCTTCATTTCAGTCCTAGGCACTCAAAGGGCACTAAGCATAGAGTGTGAAAACTGAGTTTCCTTGAGAGCTGCTTGGAAGCCTGATGGTGTGTGAAGTTAGTGAGCCAAATGGAGTTGTTCTCCCACAAGAACCACTCGGCTGATCCTTTTCAATATGCCCTTCACCAACATGCAGTGTTTCCTTGATTGAATTAGCTCTCACACCAGTATTTGCGTCTAGAGCCTTTGCATTGAGGTCTATCTGAAAATGGCTGTGGCGCTGAAGTTGCCTGTGAATGTGGAGTTGGTGGCATGTGAAACCCGCATGTGGAACATTCTTTTCTGTGGGATGCTCTACCAGGTTCATTCCTAGATAATGCACTCAAAGGGCACTAAGCATAGAGTGTGAAAACTGAGTTTCCTTGAGAGCTGCTTGGAAGCCTGATGGTGTGTGAAGTTAGTGAGCCAAATGGAGTTGTTCTCCCACAAGAACCACTCGGCTGATCCTTCTTCAATATGCCCTTCACCAACATGCAGTGTTTCCTTGATTGAATTAGCTCTCACACCAATATTTACGTCTAGAGCCTTTGCATTGAGGGCTGTCTGAAAATGGCTGTATCGCTGAAGTTGCCTGAGAATGTGGAGTTGGTGGCATGTGAAACCCGCATGTGGAGCATTCGTTTGTGTGGGATGCTCACCAAGCTTCATTTCAGTCCTAGGCACTCAAAGGGCCCTAAGCATAGAGTGTGAAAACTGAGTTTCCTTGAGAGCTGCTTGGAAGCCTGATGGTGTGTGAAGTTAGTGAGCCAAATGGAGTTGTTCTCCCACAAGAACCACTCGGCTGATTCTTCTTCAATATGCCCTTCACCAACATGCAGTGTTTCCTTGATTGAATTAGCTCTCACACCAATATTTGCGTCTAGAGCCTTTGCATTGAGGGCTATCTGAAAACTGCCGTGGCGCTGAAGTTGCCTGTGAATGTGGAGTTGGTGGCATGTGAAACCCGCATGTGGAGCATTCGTTTGTGTGGAATGCTCTACCAGGTTCATTCCTAGATAATGCAGTGAAAGGGCACTAAGCATAGAGTGTGAAAACTGAGTTTCCTTGAGAGCTGCTTGGAAGCCTGATGGTGTGTGAAGTTAGTGAGCCAAATGGAGTTGTTCTCCCACAAGAACCACTCGGCTGATCCTTCTTCAATATGCCCTTCACCAACATGCAGTGTTTCCTTGATTGAATTAGCTCTCACACCAATATTTGCGTCTAGAGCCTTTGCATTGAGGGCTGTCTGAAAATGGCTGTGGCGCTGAAGTTGTCTGTGAATGTGGAGTTGGTGGCATGTGAAACCCGCATGTGGAGCATTCTTTTGTGTGGGATGCTCTACCAGGTTCATTCCTAGATAATGCACTCAAAGGGCACTAAGCATAGAGTGTGAAAACTGAGTTTCCTTGAGAGCTGTTTGGAAGCCTGATGGTGTGTGAAGCTAGTGAGCCAAATGGAGTTGTTCTCCCACAAGAACCACTCGGCTGATCCTTCTTCAATATGCCCTTCACCAACATGCCGTGTTTCCTTGATTGAATTAGCTCTCACACCAATATTTGCGCCTAGAGCCTTTGCATTGAGGGCTATCTGAAAATGGCTGTGGCGCTGAAGTTGTCTGTGAATGTGGAGTTGGTGGCATGTGAAACCCGCATGTGGAGCATTGGTTTGTGTGGGATGCTCTACCAGGTTCATTCCTAGATAATGCACTGAAAGGGCACTAAGCATAGAGTGTAAAAAGTGAGTTTCCTTGAGAGCTGCTTGGAAGCCTGATGGTGTGTGAAGTTAGTGAGCCAAATGGAGTTGTTCTCCCACAAGAACCACTCGGCTGTTTCTTCTTCAATATGCCCTTCACCAACATGCAGTGTTTCCTTGATTGAATTAGCTCTCACACCAATATTTGCGTCTAGAACCTTTGTGTTGAGGGCTATCTGAAAACGGCTGTGGCGCTGAAGTTGCCTGTGAATGTGAAGTTGGTGGCATGTGAAACCCGCATGTGGAGCATTGGTTTGTGTGGGATGCTCTACCAGGTTCATTCCTACATAATGCACTCAAAGGGCACTAAGCATAGAGTGTGAAAACTGAGTTTCCTTGAGAGCTGCTTGGAAGCCTGATGGTGTGTGAAGTTAGTGAGCCAAATGGAGTTGTTCTCCCACAAGAACCACTCGGCTGATCCTTCTTCAATATGCGCTTCACCAACATGCAGTGTTTCCTTGATTGAATTAGCTCTCACGCCCATATTTACGTCTAGAGCCTTTGCATTGAGGGCTATCTGAAAATGGCTTTGGCGCTGAAGTTGTCTGTGAATGTGGAGTTGGTGGCATGTGAAACCCGCATGTGGAGCATTTGTTTGTGTGGGATGCTCACCAAGCTTCATTTCAGTCCTAGGCACTCAAAGGGCACTAAGCATAGAGTGTGCAAACTGAGTTTCCTTGAGAGCTGCTTGGAAGTCTGATGGTGTGTGAAGTTAGTGAGCCAAATGGAGTTGTTCTCCCACAAGAACAACTCGGCTGATTCTTCTTCAATATGCCCTTCACCAACATGCAGTGTTTCCTTGATTGAATTAGCTCTCACACCAATATTTGCGTCTAGAGCCTTTGCATTGAGGGCTATCTGAAAACGGCTGTGGCGCTGAAGTTGCCTGTGAATGTGGAGTTGGTGGCATGTGAAACCCGCATGTGGAGCATTGGTTTGTGTGGGATGCTCTACCAGGTTCATTCCTAGATAATGCACTCAAAGGGCACTAAGCATAGAGTGTGAAAACTGAGTTTCCTTGAGAGCTGCTTGGAAGTCTGATGGTGTGTGAAGTTAGTGAGCCAAATGGAGTTGTTCTCCCACAAGAACAACTCGGCTGATTCTTCTTCAATATGCCCTTCACCAACATGCAGTGTTTCCTTGATTGAATTAGCTCTCACACCAATATTTGCGTCTAGAACCTTTGTGTTGAGGGCTATCTGAAAACGGCTGTGGCGCTGAAGTTGCCTGTGAATGTGAAGTTGGTGGCATGTGAAACCCGCATGTGGAGCATTGGTTTGTGTGGGATGCTCTACCAGGTTCATTCCTACATAATGCACTCAAAGGGCACTAAGCATAGAGTGTGAAAACTGAGTTTCCTTGAGAGCTGCTTGGAAGCCTGATGGTGTGTGAAGTTAGTGAGCCAAATGGAGTTGTTCTCCCACAAGAACCACACGGCTGATCCTTCTTCAATATGCGCTTCACCAACATGCAGTGTTTCCTTGATTGAATTAGCTCTCACGCCCATATTTACGTCTAGAGCCTTTGCATTGAGGGCTATCTGAAAATGGCTTTGGCGCTGAAGTTGTCTGTGAATGTGGAGTTGGTGGCATGTGAAACCCGCATGTGGAGCATTTGTTTGTGTGGGATGCTCACCAAGCTTCATTTCAGTCCTAGGCACTCAAAGGGCACTAAGCATAGAGTGTGCAAACTGAGTTTCCTTGAGAGCTGCTTGGAAGTCTGATGGTGTGTGAAGTTAGTGAGCCAAATGGAGTTGTTCTCCCACAAGAACAACTCGGCTGATTCTTCTTCAATATGCCCTTCACCAACATGCAGTGTTTCCTTGATTGAATTAGCTCTCACACCAATATTTGCGTCTAGAGCCTTTGCATTGAGGGCTATCTGAAAACGGCTGTGGCGCTGAAGTTGCCTGTGAATGTGGAGTTGGTGGCATGTGAAACCCGCATGTGGAGCATTCGTTTGTGTGGGATGCTCTACCAGGTTCATTCCTAGATAATGCACTCAAAGGGCACTAAGCATAGAGTGTGAAAACTGAGTTTCCTTGAGAGCTGCTTGAAAGCCTGATGGTGTGTGAAGTTAGTGAGGCAAATGGAGTTGTTCTCCCACAAGAACCACTTGGCTGATCCTTCTTCAATATGCCCTTCACCAAACTTGCAGTGTTCCCTTGATTGAATTAGCTCTCACACCAATATTGGCATCTAGAGCCTTTGCATTGAGGGCTATCTGAAAACGGCTGTGGGGTTGCCCGTATGTGGAGCATTGGTTTGTGTGGGATGCTCTACCAGGTTCATTCCTAGATAATGCAGTGAAAGGGCACTAAGCATAGAGTGTGAAAACTGAGTTTCCTTGAGAGCTGCTTGGAAGCCTGATGGTGTGTGAAGTTAGTGAGCCAAATGGAGTTGTTCTCCCACAAGATCCACTCGGCTGATCCTTCTTCAATATGCCCTACACCAACATGCAGTGTTTCCTTCATTGAATTAGCTCTCACACCAATATTTGCGTCTAGAGCCTTTGCATTGAGGGCTATCTGAAAATGGCTGTGGCGCTGAAGTTGCATGAGAATGTGGAGTTGGTGGCATGTGAAACCCGCATGTGGAGCATTCGTTTTTGTGGGATGCTCTACCAGGTTCATTCCTAGATAATGCAGTGAAAGGGCACTAAGCATAGAGTGTGAAAACTGAGTTTCCTTGAGAGCTGCTTGGAAGCCTGATGGTGTGTGAAGTTAGTGAGCCAAAGGGAGTTGTTCTCCCACAAGAACCACTCAGCTGATCCTTCTTCAATATGCCCTTCACCAACATGCAGTGTTTCCTTGATTGAATTAGCTCTCACACCAATATTTGCGTCTAGAGCCTTTGCATTAAGGGCTATCTGAAAATGGCTTTGGCGCTGTGAAACCCGCATGTGGAGCATTCGTTTGTGTGGGATGCTCTACCAGGTTCATTCCTAGATAATGCACTCAAAGGGCACTAAGCATAGAGTGTGAAAACTGAGTTTCCTTGAGAGCTGCTTGGAAGCCTGATGGTGTGTGAAGTTAGTGAGCCAAATGGAGTTGTTCTCCCACAAGAACCACTCGGCTGATCCTTCTTCAATATGCCCTTCACCAACATGCAGTGTTTCCTTGATTGAATTAGCTCTCACACCAATATTTGTGTCTAGAGCCTTTGCATTGAGGGCTATCTGAAAACGGCTGTGGCGCTGAAGTTGCCTGAGAATGTGGAGTTGGTGGCATGTGAAACCCGCATGTGGAGCATTCGTTTGTTTGGGATGCTCACCAAGCTTCATTTCAGTCCTAGGCACTCAAAGGGCACTAAGCATAGAGTGTTCAAACTGAGTTTCCTTGAGAGCTGCTTAGAAGTCTGATGGTGTGTGAAGTCAGTGAGCCAAATGGAGTTGTTCTCCCACAAGAACCACTCGGCTGATTCTTCTTCAATATGCGCTTCACCAACATGCAGTGTTTCCTTGATTGAATTAGCTCTCACACCAATATTTGCGTCTAGAGCCTTTGCATTGAGGGCTATCTGAAAATGGCTGTGGCGCTGCCCGCATGTGGAGCATTCGTTTGTGTGGGATGCTCTACCAGGTTCATTCCTAGATAATGCACTCAAAGGGCACTAAGCATAGAGAGTGAAAACTGAGTTTCCTTGAGAGCTGCTTGGAAGCCTCATGGTGTGTGAAGGTAGTAAACCAAATGGAGTTGTTCTCCCACAAGAACCACTCGGCTGATCCTTCTTCAATATGCCCTTCACCACCATGCAGTGTTTCCTTGATTGAATTAGCTTTCACACCAATATTTGCGTCTAGAGCCTTTGCATTGAGGGCTATCTGAAAACGGCTGTGGCGCTGAAGTTGCCTGTGAATGTGGAGTTGGTGGCATGTTTAACCCGCATGTGGAGCATTCGTTTGTGTGGGATGCTCACCAAGCTGCATTTCAGTCCTAGACACTCAAAGGGCACTAAGCATAGAGTGTGAAAACTGAGTTTCCTTGAGAGCTGCTTGGAAGCCTGATGGTGTGTGAAGTTAGTGAGCCAAATGGAGTTGTTCTCCCACAAGAACCACTCTGCTGATTCTTCTTCAATATGCGCATCACCAACATGCAGTGTTTCCTTGATTGATTTAGCTCTCACACAATATTTTCTTCTAGAGCCTTTGCATTGAGGGCTATCTGAAAATGGCTTTGGCGCTGAAGTTGTCTGTGAATGTGGAGTTGGTGGCATGTGAAACCCGCATGTGGAGCATTGGTTTGTGTGGGATGCTCTACCAGGTTCTTTCCTACATAATGCACTAAAAGGGCATTAAGCCTAGAGTGTGAAAACTGAGTTTCCTTGAGAGCTGCTTGGAAGCCTGATGGTGTGTGAAGTTAGTGAGCCAAATGGAGTTGTTCTCCCACAAGAACCACTCAGCTGATTCTTCTTCAATATGCGCTTCACCAACATGCAGTGTTTCCTTGATTGAATTAGCTCTCACACCAATATTTGCGCATAGAGCCTTTGCATTGAGGGCTATCTGAAAATGGCTTTGGCGCTGAAGTTGTCTGTGAATGTGGAGTTGGTGGCATGTGAAACCCGCCTGTGGAGCATTGGTTGGTGCGGGAAGCTCACCAAGCTTCATTTCAGTCGTAGGCACTCAAAGGGCATTAAGCCTAGAGTGTGAAAACTGAGTTTCCTTGAGAGCTGCTTGGAAGCCTGATGGTGTGTGAAGTTAGTGAGAGAAATGGAGTTGTTCTCCCACAAGAACCACGCTGTTGATTCTTCTTCAATATGCGCATCACCAACATGCAGTGTTTCCTTGATTGAATTAGCTCTCACACCAATATTTGCGTCTAGAGCCTTTGCATTGAGGGCTATCTGAAAACGGCTGTGGCGCTGAAGTTGCCTGTGAATGTGGAGTTGGTGGCATGTGAAACCCGCATGTGGAGCATTGGTTTGTTTGATAAGCTCACCAAGCTTCATTTCAGTCCTAGGCACTCAAAGGGCACTAAGTATAGAGGGTGAAAACTGAGTTTCCTTCAGAGCTGCTTGGAAGTCTGATGGTGTGTGAAGTTAGTGAGCCAAATGGAGTTGTTGTCCCACAAGAACCACTCTGCTGATTCTTCTTCAATATGCCCTTCACCAACATGAAGTGTTTCCTTGATTGAATTAGCTCTCACACCAATATTTGCGTCTAGAGCCTTTGCATTGAGGGCTATCTGAAAATGGCTGTGGCGCTGAAGTTGCATGAGAATGTGGAGTTGGTGGCATGTGAAACCCGCATGTGGAGCATTCGTGTGTGTGGGATGCTCTACCAGGTTCATTCCTAGATAATGCAGTGAAAGGGCACTAAGCATAGAGTGTGAAAACTGAGTTTCCTTGAGAGCTGCTTGGAAGCCTGATGGTGTGTGAAGTTAGTGAGCCAAAGGGAGTTGTTCTCCCACAAGAACCACTCGGATGATCATTCTTCAATATGCCCTTCACCAACATACAGTGTTTCCTTGATTGAATTAGCTCTCACACCAATATTTGCGTCTAGAGCCTTTGCATTGAGGGCTATCTGAAAATGGCTTTGGCGCTGTGAAACCCGCATGTGGAGCATTCGTTTGTGTGGGATGCTCTACCAGGTTCATTCCTACATAATGCACTCAAAGGGCACTAAGCATAGAGTGTGAAAACTGAGTTTCCTTGAGAGCTGCTTGGAAGCCTGATGGTGTGTGAAGTTAGTGAGCCAAATGGAGTTGTTCTCCCACAAGAACCACTCGGCTGATCCTTCTTCAATATGCCCTTCACCAACATGCAGTGTTTCCTTGATTGAATTAGCTCTCACACCAATATTTGTGTCTAGAGCCTTTGCATTGAGGGCTATCTGAAAACGGCTGTGGAGCTGAAGTTGCCTGAGAATGTGGAGTTGGTGGCATGTGAAACCCGCATGTGGAACATCCTTTTGTGTGGGATGCTCAACCAGGTTCACTCCTACATAATGCAGTGAAAGGGCACTAAGCATAGAGTGTGAAAACTGAGTTTCCTCGAGAGCTGCTTGGAAGCCTGATGGTGTGTGAAGTTAGTGAGCCAAATGGAGTTGTTCTCCCACAACAACCACTCGGCTGATCCTTCTTCAAAATGCCCTTCACCAACATGCAGTGTTTCCTAGATTGAATTAGCTCTCACACAAATATTTGCACCTAGAGCCTTTGCATTGAGGGCTATCTGAAAACGGCTGTGGCGCTGAAGTTGCCTGTGAATGTGGAGTTGGTGGCATGTGAAACCCGCATGTGGAGCATTCGTTTGTGTGGGATGCTCACCAAGCTTCATTTTAGTCCTAGGCACTCAAAGGGCACTAAGCATAGAGTGTGCAAACTGAGTTTCCTTGAGAGCTGCTTGGAAGTCTGATGGTGTGTGAAGTCAGTGAGCCAAATGGAGTTGTTGTCCCACAAGAACCACTCGGCTGATTCTGCTTCAATATGCGCTTCACCAACATGCAGTGTTTCCTTGATTGAATTACCTCTCACACCAATATTTGCGTCTATAGCCTTTGCATTGAGGGCTATCTGAAAATGGCTGTGGCGCTGAAGTTGCATGAGAATGTGGAGTTGGTGGCATGTGAAACCCGATTGTGGAGCATTCGTTTGTGTCGGATGCTCTACCAGGTTCATTCCTAGATAATGCAGTGAAAGGGCACTAAGCATAGAGTGTGAAAACTGAGTTTCCTTGAGAGCTGCTTGGAAGCCTGATGGTGTGTGAAGTTAGTGAGCCAAAGCGAGTTGTTCTCCCACAAGAACCACTCGGATGATCATTCTTCAATATGCCCTTCACCAACATGCAGTGTTTCCTTGATTGAATTAGCTCTCACACCAATATTTGCGTCTAGAGCCTTTGCATTGAGGGCTATCTGAAAATGGCTTTGGCGCTGCCCGCATGTGGAGCATTCGATTGTGTGGGATGCTCTACCAGGTTCATTCCTAGATAATGCACTCAAACGGCACTAAGCATAGAGTGTGAAAACTGAGTTTCCTTGAGAGCTGCTTGGAAGCCTGATGGTGTGTGAAGTTAGTGAGCCAAATGGAGTTGTTCTCCCACAAGAACCACGCTGTTGATTCTTCTTCAATATGCGCATCACCAACATGCAGTGTTTCTTTGATTGAATTAGCTCTCACACCAATATTTGGCCCTGGAGCCTTTGCATTGAGTGCTATCTGCAAACGGCTTTGACGCTGAAGTTGTCTGTGAATGTGGAGTTGGTGGCATGTGAAACCCGCCAGTGGAGCATTAGTTTGTGCGGGAAGCTCACCAAGCTTCATTTCAGTCTTAGGCACTCAAAGGGCATTAAGCCTAGAGTGTGAAAACTGAGTTTCCTTGAGAGCTGCTTGGAAGCCTGATGGTGTGTGAAGTTAGTGAGGCAAATGGAGTTGTTCTCCCACAAGAACCACTTGGCTGATCCTTCTTCAATATGCCCTTCACCAAACTTGCAGTGTTCCCTTGATTGAATTAGCTCTCACACCAATATTGGCATCTAGAGCCTTTGCATTGAGGGCTATCTGAAAACGGCTGTGGGGTTGCCCGTATGTGGAGCATTGGTTTGTGTGGGATGCTCTACCAGGTTCATTCCTAGATAATGCAGTGAAAGGGCACTAAGCATAGAGTGTGAAAATTGAGTTTCCTTGAGAGCTGCTTGGAAGCCTGATGGTGTGTGAAGTTAGTGAGCCAAATGGAGTTGTTCTCCCACAAGATCCACTCGGCTGATCCTTCTTCAATATGCCCTACACCAACATGCAGTGTTTCCTTCATTGAATTAGCTCTCACACCAATATTTGCGTCTAGAGCCTTTGCATTGAGGGCTATCTGAAAATGGCTGTGGCGCTGAAGTTGCATGAGAATGTGGAGTTGGTGGCATGTGAAACCCGCATGTGGAGCATTCGTTTTTGTGGGATGCTCTACCAGGTTCATTCCTAGATAATGCAGTGAAAGGGCACTAAGCATAGAGTGTGAAAACTGAGTTTCCTTGAGAGCTGCTTGGAAGCCTGATGGTGTGTGAAGTTAGTGAGCCAAAGGGAGTTGTTCTCCCACAAGAACCACTCAGCTGATCCTTCTTCAATATGCCCTTCACCAACATGCAGTGTTTCCTTGATTGAATTAGCTCTCACACCAATATTTGCGTCTAGAGCCTTTGCATTAAGGGCTATCTGAAAATGGCTTTGGCGCTGTGAAACCCGCATGTGGAGCATTCGTTTGTGTGGGATGCTCTACCAGGTTCATTCCTAGATAATGCACTCAAAGGGCACTAAGCATAGAGTGTGAAAACTGAGTTTCCTTGAGAGCTGCTTGGAAGCCTGATGGTGTGTGAAGTTAGTGAGCCAAATGGAGTTGTTCTCCCACAAGAACCACTCGGCTGATCCTTCTTCAATATGCCCTTCACCAACATGCAGTGTTTCCTTGATTGAATTAGCTCTCACACCAATATTTGTGTCTAGAGCCTTTGCATTGAGGGCTATCTGAAAACGGCTGTGGCGCTGAAGTTGCCTGAGAATGTGGAGTTGGTGGCATGTGAAACCCGCATGTGGAGCATTCGTTTGTTTGGGATGCTCACCAAGCTTCATTTCAGTCCTAGGCACTCAAAGGGCACTAAGCATAGAGTGTTCAAACTGAGTTTCCTTGAGAGCTGCTTAGAAGTCTGATGGTGTGTGAAGTCAGTGAGCCAAATGGAGTTGTTGTCCCACAAGAACCACTCGGCTGATTCTGCTTCAATATGCGCTTCACCAACATGCAGTGTTTCCTTGATTGAATTACCTCTCACACCAATATTTGCGTCTAGAGCCTTTGCATTGAGGGCTATCTGAAAATGGCTGTGGCGCTGCCCGCATGTGGAGCATTCGTTTGTGTGGGATGCTCTACCAGGTTCATTCCTAGATAATGCACTCAAAGGGCACTAAGCATAGAGAGTGTAAACTGAGTTTCCTTGAGAGCTGCTTGGAAGCCTGATGGTGTGTGAAGGTAGTAAACCAAATGGAGTTGTTCTCCCACAAGAACCACTCGGCTGATCCTTCTTCAATATGCCCTTCACCACCATGCAGTGTTTCCTTGATTGAATTAGCTTTCACACCAATATTTGCGTCTAGATCCTTTGCATTGAGGGCTATCTGAAAACGGCTGTGGCGCTGAAGTTGCCTGTGAATGTGGAGTTGGTGGCATGTTTAACCCGCATGTGGAGCATTCATTTGTGTGGGATGCTCACCAAGCTGCATTTCAGTCCTAGACACTCAAAGGGCACTAAGCATGGAGTGTGAAAACTGAGTTTCCTTGAGAGCTGCTTGGAAGCCTGATGGTGTGTGAAGTTAGTGAGCCAAATGGAGTTGTTCTCCCACAAGAACCACTCTGCTGATTCTTCTTCAATATGCGCATCACCAACATGCAGTGTTTCCTTGATTGATTTAGCTCTCACACAATATTTGCACCTAGAGCCTTTGCATTGAGGGCTATCTGAAAATGGCTTTGGCGCTGAAGTTGTCTGTGAATGTGGAGTTGGTGGCATGTGAAACCCGCATGTGGAGCATTGGTTTGTGTGGGATGCTCTACCAGGTTCTTTCCTACATAATGCACTAAAAGGGCATTAAGCCTAGAGTGTGAAAACTGAGTTTCCTTGAGAGCTGCTTGGAAGCCTGATGGTGTGTGAAGTTAGTGAGCCAAATGGAGTTGTTCTCCCACAAGAACCACTCAGCTGATTCTTCTTCAATATGCGCTTCACCAACATGCAGTGTTTCCTTGATTGAATTAGCTCTCACACCAATATTTGCGCATAGAGCCTTTGCATTGAGGGCTATCTGAAAATGGCTTTGGCGCTGAAGTTGTCTGTGAATGTGGAGTTGGTGGCATGTGAAACCCGCCTGTGGAGCATTGGTTGGTGCGGGAAGCTCACCAAGCTTCATTTCAGTCGTAGGCACTCAAAGGGCATTAAGCTAGAGTGTGAAAACTGAGTTTCCTTGAGAGCTGCTTGGAAGCCTGATGGTGTGTGAAGTTAGTGAGCCAAATGGAGTTGTTCTCCCACAAGAACCACGCTGTTGATTCTTCTTCAATATGCGCATCACCAACATGCAGTGTTTCCTTGATTGAATTAGCTCTCACACCAATATTTGCGTCTAGAGCCTTTGCATTGAGGGCTATCTGAAAACGGCTGTGGCGCTGAAGTTGCCTGTGAATGTGGAGTTGGTGGCATGTGAAACCCGCATGTGGAGCATTGGGTTTGTTTGATAAGCTCACCAAGCTTCATTTCAGTCCTAGGCACTCAAAGGGCACTAAGTATAGAGGGTGAAAACTGAGTTTCCTTCAGAGCTGCTTGGAAGTCTGATGGTGTGTGAAGTTAGTGAGCCAAATGCAGTTGTTGTCCCACAAGAACCACTCTGCTGATTCTTCTTCAATATGCCCTTCACCAACATGAAGTGTTTCCTTGATTGAATTAGCTCTCACACCAATATTTGCGTCTAGAGCCTTTGCATTGAGGGCTATCTGAAAATGGCTGTGGCGCTGAAGTTGCATGAGAATGTGGAGTTGGTGGCATGTGAAACCCGCATGTGGAGCATTCGTGTGTGTGGGATGCTCTACCAGGTTCATTCCTAGATAATGCAGTGAAAGGGCACTAAGCATAGAGTGTGAAAACTGAGTTTCCTTGAGAGCTGCTTGGAAGCCTGATGGTGTGTGAAGTTAGTGAGCCAAAGGGAGTTGTTCTCCCACAAGAACCACTCGGATGATCATTCTTCAATATGCCCTTCACCAACATGCAGTGTTTCCTTGATTGAATTAGCTCTCACACCAATATTTGCGTCTAGAGCCTTTGCATTGAGGGCTATCTGAAAATGGCTTTGGCGCTGTGAAACCCGCATGTGGAGCATTCGTTTGTGTGGGATGCTCTACCAGGTTCATTCCTAGATAATGCAGTGAAAGTGCACTAAGCATAGAGTGTGAAAACTGAGTTTCCTTGAGAGCTGCTTGAAGCCTGATGGTGTGTGAAGTTAGTGAGCCAAATGGAGTTGTTCTCCCACAAGAACCACTCGGCTGATCCTTCTTCAATATGCCCTTCACCAACATGCAGTGTTTCCTTGATTAAATTAGCTCTCACACCAATATTTGTGTCTAGAGCCTTTGCATTGAGGGCTATCTGAAAACGGCTGTGGCGCTGAAGTTGCCTGAGAATGTGGAGTTGGTGGCATGTGAAACCCGCATGTGGAACATCCTTTTGTGTGGGATGCTCAACCAGGTTCATTCCTACATAATGCAGTGAAAGGGCACTAAGCATAGAGTGTGAAAACTGAGTTTCCTTGAGAGCTGCTGGGAAGCCTGATGGTGTGTGAAGTTAGTGAGCCAAATGGAGTTGTTCTCCCACAACAACCACTCGGCTGATCCTTCTTCAAAATGCCCTTCACCAACATGCAGTGTTTCCTAGATTGAATTAGCTCTCACACAAATATTTGCACCTAGAGCCTTTGCATTGAGGGCTATCTGAAAACGGCTGTGGCGCTGAAGTTGCCTGTGAATGTGGAGTTGGTGGCATGTGAAACCCGCATGTGGAGCATTCGTTTGTGTGGGATGCTCACCAAGCTTCATTTCAGTCCTAGGCACTCAAAGGGCACTAAGCATAGAGTGTGCAAACTGAGTTTCCTTGAGAGCTGCTTGGAAGTCTGATGGTGTGTGAAGTCAGTGAGCCAAATGGAGTTGTTGTCCCACAAGAACCACTCGGCTGATTCTGCTTCAATATGCGCTTCACCAACATGCAGTGTTTCCTTGATTGAATTACCTCTCACACCAATATTTGCGTCTAGAGCCTTTGCATTGAGGGCTATCTGAAAATGGCTGTGGCGCTGAAGTTGCATGAGAATGTGGAGTTGGTGGCATGTGAAACCCGATTGTGGAGCATTCGTTTGTGTGGGATGCTCTACCAGGTTCATTCCTAGATAATGCAGTGAAAGGGCACTAAGCATAGAGTGTGAAAACTGAGTTTCCTTGAGAGCTGCTTGGAAGCCTGATGGTGTGTGAAGTTAGTGAGCCAAAGCGAGTTGGTTCTCCCACAAGAACCACTCGGATGATCATTCTTCAATATGCCCTTCACCAACATGCAGTGTTTCCTTGATTGAATTAGCTCTCACACCAATATTTGCGTCTAGAGCCTTTGCATTGAGGGCTATCTGAAAATGGCTTTGGCGCTGCCCGCATGTGGAGCATTCGATTGTGTGGGATGCTCTACCAGGTTCATTCCTAGATAATGCACTCAAACGGCACTAAGCATAGAGTGTGAAAACTGAGTTTCCTTGAGAGCTGCTTGGAAGCCTGATGGTGTGTGAAGTTAGTGAGCCAAATGGAGTTGTTCTCCACAAGAACCACGCTGTTGATTCTTCTTCAATATGCGCATCACCAACATGCAGTGTTTCTTTGATTGAATTAGCTCTCACACCAATATTTGGCCCTGGAGCCTTTGCATTGAGTGCTATCTGCAAACGGCTTTGACGCTGAAGTTGTCTGTGAATGTGGAGTTGGTGCATGTGAAACCCGCCAGTGGAGCATTAGTTTGTGCGGGAAGCTCACCAAGCTTCATTTCAGTCTTAGGCACTCAAAGGGCATTAAGCTAGAGTGTGAAAACTGAGTTTCCTTGAGAGCTGCTTGGAAGCCTGATGGTGTGTGAAGTTAGTGAGTCAAATGGAGGTGTTCTCCCACAAGAACCATTATGCTGATTCTTCTTCAATATGCGCTTCACCAACATGCAGTGTTTCCTTGATTGAATTAGCTCTCACACCAATATTTGCGCCTAGAGCCTTTGCATTGAGGGCTATCTGAAAATGGCTTTGGCGATGAAGTTGTCTGTGAATGTGGAGTTGGTGGCATGTGAAACACGCATGTGGAGCATTGGTTTGTGTGGGATGCTCTACCAGGTTCATTTCTACATAACGCACTCAAAGGGCATTAAGCCTAGAGTGTGAAAACTGAGTTTCCTTGAGAGCTGCTTGGAAGCCTGATGGTGTGTGAAGTTAGTGAGCCACATGGAGTTGTTGTCCACAAGAACCACTCGGCTGATTCTTCTTCAATATGCGCTTCACCAACATGCAGTGTTTCCTTGATTGAATTAGCTCTCACACCAATATTGCACCTAGAGCCTTTGCATTGAGGGCTATCTGAAAATGGCTTTGGCGCTGAAGTTGTCTGTGAATGTGGAGTTGGTGGCATGTGAAACCCGCATGTGGAGCATTGGTTTGTGTGGGATGCTCTACCAGGTTCATTTCTACATAATGCACTCAAAGGGCATTAAGCCTAGAGTGTGAAAGCTGAGTTTCCTTGAGAGCTGCTTGGAAGCCTGATGGTGTGTGAAGTTAGTGAGAAAAATGCAGTTGTTCTCCCACAACAACCACTCGGCTGATCCTTCTTCAATATGCGCTTCACCAACATGCAGTGTTTCCTTGCTTGAATTAGCTCTGACACCAATATTTGCGTCTAGAGCCTTTGCATTGAGGGCTATCTGAAAACAGCTGTGACGCTGAAGTTGCCTGTGAATGTGGAGTTGGTGGCATGTGAAACAAGCATGTGGAGCATTACTTTGTGTGGGATGCTCTACCAGGTTCATTCCTACAAAATGCACTCAAAGGGCACTAAGCATAGAGTGTGAAAACTGAGTTTCCTTGAGAGCTGCTTGGAAGCCTGATGGTGTGTGAAGTTAGTGAGCCAAATGGAGTTGTTCTCCCACAAGAACCACTCAGCTGATTCTTCTTCAATATGCGCTTCACCAACATGCAGTGTTTCCTTGATTGAATTAGCTCTCACACCAATATTTGCGCCTAGAGCCTTTGCATTGAGGGCTATCTGACAATGGCTTTGGCGCTGAAGTTGTGTGTGAATGTGGAGTTGGTGGCATGTGAAACCCGCCTGTGGAGCATTGGTTGGTGCGGGAAGCTCACCAAGCTTCATTTCAGTCGTAGGCACTCAAAGGGCATTAAGCCTATAGTTTGAAAACTGAGTTTCCTTGAGAGCTGCTTGGAAGCCTGATGGTGTGTGAAGTTAGTGAGCCAAATGGAGTTGTTCTATCACAACAACCACTCGGCTGATTCTTCTTTCAATATGCGCATCACCAACATGCAGTGTTTCCTTGATTGAATTAGCTCTCACACCAATATTTGGCCTAGAGCCTTTGCATTGAGTGCTATCTGAAAACGGCTTTGGCGCTGAAGTTGTCTGTGAATGTGGAGTTGGTGGCATGTGAAACCCGCCAGTGGAGCATTAGATTCTGCGGGAAGCTCACCAAGCTTCATTTCAGTCCTAGGCACTCAAAGGGCATTAAGCCTAGAGTGTGAAAACTGAGTTTCCTTGAGAGCTGCTTGGAAGCCTGATGGTGTGTGAAGTTAGTGAGCCAAATGGAGTTGTTGTCCCACAAGAACCACTCTGCTGATTCTTTTTCAATATGCGCTTCACCAACATGCAGTGTTTCCTTGATTGAATTAGCTCTCACACCAATATTTGCGTCTAGAGCCTTTGCATTGAGGGCTATCTGAAAATGGCTTTGGCGCTGAAGTTGTCTGTGAATGTGGAGTTGGTGGCATGTGAAACCCTCATGTGGAGCATTCATTTGTGTGGGATGCTCTACCAGGTTCTTTCCTACATAATGCACTCAAAGGGCATTAAGCCTAGAGTGTGAAAACTGAGTTTCCTTGAGAGCTGCTTGGAAGCCTGATGGTGTGTGAAGTTAGTGAGCCAAATGGAGTTGTTCTCCCACAAGAACCACTCGGCTGATTCTTCTTCAATATGCGCATCACCAACATGCAGTGTTTCTTTGATTGAATTAGCTCTCACACCAATATTTGGCCCTGGAGCCTTTGCATTGAGTGCTATCTGCAAACGGCTTTGGCGCTGAAGTTGTCTGTGAATGTGGAGTTGGTGGCATGTGAAACCCACCAGTGGAGCATTAGTTTATGCGGGAAGCTCACCAAGCTTCATTTCAGTCTTAGGCACTCAAAGGGCATTAAGCCTAGAGTGTGAAAACTGAGTTTCCTTGAGAGCTGCATGGAAGCCTGATGGTGTGTGAAGTTAGTGAGCCAAATGGAGTTGTTCTCCCACAAGAAGCACTCGGCTGATTCTTCTTCAATATGCCCTTCACCAACATGCAGTGTTTCCTTGACTGAATTAGCTCTCACACCAATATTTGCGTCTAGAGCCTTTGCATTGAGGGCTATCTGAAAATGGGCTGTGGCGCTGAAGTTGCCTGTGAATGTGGAGTTGGTGGCATGTGAAACCCGCATGTGGAGCATTCTTTTGTGTGGGATGTTCTACCAGGTTCATTCCTAGATAATGCAGTGAAAGGGCACTAAGCATAGAGTGTGAAAACTGAGTTTCCTTGAGAGCTGCTGGGAAGCCTGATGGTGTGTGAAGTTAGTGAGCCAAATGGAGTTGTTCTCCCACAAGAACCACTTGGCTAATCCTTCTTCAATATGCCCTTCACCAACATGCAGTGTTTCCTTGATTGAATTAGCTCTCACACCAATATTTGCGTCTAGAGCCTTTGCATTGAGGGCTATCTGAAAATGGCTGTGGCGCTGAAGTTGCCTGTGAATGTGGAGTTGGTGGCATATGAAACCCGCATGTGGAGCATTCGTTTGTGTGGGATGCTCTACCAGGTTCATTCCTAGATAATGCAGTGTAAGGGCACTAAGCCTAGAGTGTGAAAACTGAGTTTCCTTGAGAGCTGCTTAGAAGCCTGATGGTGTGTGAAGTTAGTGAGCCAAATGGAGTTGTTCTCCCACAAGAACCACGCTGCTGATTCTTCTTCAATATGCGCTTCACCAACATGCAGTGTTTCCTTGGTTGAATTAGCTCTCACACCAATATTTGCGTCTAGAGCCTTTGCATTGAGGGCTATCTGAAAACGGCTGTGGCGCTGAAGTTGCCTGTGAATGTGGAGTTGGTGGCATGTGAAACCCGCATGTGGAGCATTCGTTTGTGTGGGATGCTCACCAAGCTTCAATTCATTCCTAGGCACTCAAAGGGCACTGAGCATAGAGTGTGAAAACTGAGTTTCCTTGAGAGCTGCTTGGAAGCCTGATGGTGTGTGAAGTTAGTGAGCCAAATGGAGTTGTTCTCCCACAAGAACCACTCGGCTGATCCTTCTTCAATATGCCCTTCACCAACATGCAGTGTTTCCTTGATTGAATTAGCTCTCACACCAATATTTGCGTCTAGAGCCTTTGCATTGAGGGCTATCTGAAAATGGCTTTGGCGATGAAGTTGTCTGTGAATGTGGAGTTGGTGGCATGTGAAACCCGCATGTGGAGCATTCGTTTGTGTGGGATGCTCTACCAGGTTCATTCCTAGATAATGCAGTGAAAGGGCACTAAGCATAGAGTGTGAAAACTGAGTTTCCTTGAGAGCTGCTTGGAAGCCTGATGGTGTGTGAAGTTAGTGAGCCAAATGCAGTTGTTCTCCCACAAGAACCACTCGCTGATCCTTCTTCAATATGCCCTTAACCAACATGCAGTGTTTCCTTGATTAAATTAGCTCTCACACCAATATTTGCGTCTAGAGCCTTTGCATTGAGGGCTATCTGAAAACAGCTGTGGCGCTGAAGTTGAATGTGAATGTGGAGTTGGTGGCATGTGAAACCCGCATGTGGAGCATTCGTTTGTGTGGGATGCTCTACCAAGCTTCATTTCAGTCGTAGGCACTCAAAAGGCACTAAGCATAGTGTGTAAAAACTGAGTTTCCTTGAGAGCTGCTTGGAAGCCTGATGGTGTGTGACGTTAGTGAGCCAAAGGGAGTTGTTCTCCCACAAGAATAACTCGGCTGATCATTCTTCAATATGCCCTTCACCAACATGCAGTGTTTCCTTGATTGAATTAGCTCTCAGACCTATATTTCCGTCTAGAGCCTTTGCATTGAGGGCTATCTGAAAATGGCTTTGGCGCTGCCCGCATGTGGAGCATTCGTTTGTGTGGGATGCTCTACCAGGTTCATTCCTAGATAATGCACCCAAAGGGCACTAAGCATAGAGTGTGAAAACTGAGTTTCCTTGAGAGCTGCTTGGAAGCCTGATGGTGTGTGAAGTTAGTGAGCCAAATGGAGTTGTTCTCCCACAAGAACCACTCAGCTGATTCTTCTTCAATATGCGCTTCACCAACATGCAGTGTTTCCTTGATTGAATTAGCTCTCACACCAATATTTGCGTCTAGAGCCTTTGCATTGAGGGCTATCTGAAAACGGCTTTGGTGCTGAAGTTGTCTGTGAATGTGGAGTTGGTGGCATGTGAAACCCGCCTGTGGAGCATTAGTTTGTGCGGGGAGCTAACCAAGCTTTATTTCAGTCCTAGGCACTCAAAGGTCATTAAGCCTAGAGTGTGAAAACTGAGTTTCCTTGAGAGCTGCTTGGAAGCCTGATGGTGTGTGAAGTTAGTGAGCCAAATGGAGTTGTTCTCCCACAAGAACCACTCGGCTGATTCTTCTTCAATATGCGCTTCACCAACATGCAGTGTTTCCTTGATTGAATTAGCTCTGACACCAATATTTGCGCCTAGAGCCTTTGCATTGAGTGCTATCCGAAAATGGCTTTGGCGCTGAAGTTGTCTGTGAATGTGGAGTTGGTGGCATGTGAAACCCGCATGTGGAGCATTGGTTTGTGTGGGATGCTCTACCAGGTTCTTTCCTAGATAATGCACTCAAAGGGCATTAAGCCTAGAGTGTGAAAACTGAGTTTCCTTGAGAGCTGCTTGGAAGCCTGATGGTGTGTGAAGTTAGTGAGCCAAATGGAGTTGTTCTCCCACAAGAACCACTCGGCTGATTCTTCTTCAATATGCGCTTCACCAACATGCAGTGTTTCCTTGATTGAATTAGCTCTCACACCAATATTTTTTGCCTAGAGCCTTTGCATTGAGGGCTATCTGAAAATGGCTGTGGCGCTGAAGTTGTCTGTGAATGTGGAGTTGGTGGCATGTGAAACCCGCATGTGGAGCATTGGATCGTGTGGGATGCTCTACCAGGTTCATTCCTACATAATGCACTCAAAGGGCATTAAGCCTAGAGTGTGAAAACTGAGTTTCCTTGAGAGCTGCTTGGAAGCCTGATGGTGTGTGAAGTTAGTGAGTCAAGTGGAGTTGTTCTCCCACAAGAACCACTCTGCTGATTCTTCTTCAATATGCGCTTCACCAACATGCAGTGTTTCCTTGATTGAATTAGCTCTCACACCAATATTTGTGCCAAGAGCCTTTGCATTGAGTGCTCTCTGAAAACCTATTTGTCGCTGAAGTTGTCTGTGAATGTGGAGTTGGTGGCATGTGAAACCCGCATGTGGAGCATTGGTTTGTGTGTAATGCTCTACCAGGTTCATTCCTAGATAATGCACTCAAAGGGCATTAAGCCTAGAGTGTGAAAACTGAGTTTCCTTGAGAGCTGCATGGAAGCCTGATGGTGTGTGAAGTTAGTGAGCCAAATGGAGTTGTTCTCCCACAAGAACCACTCAGCTGATTCTTCTTCAATATGCGCTTCACCAACATGCAGTGTTTCCTTGATTGAATTAGCTCTCACACCAATATTTGCGTCTAGAGCCTTTGCATTGAGTGCTCTCTGAAAATGGCTGTGGCGCTGAAGTTGTCTGTGAATGTGGAGTTGGTGGCATGTGAAACCCGCATGTGGAGCATTGGTTTGTGTGGGATGCTCTACCAGGTGCATTTCATTCCTAGGCACTCAAAGGGCATTAAGCCTAGAGTGTGAAAACTGAGTTTCCTTGAGAGCTGCATGGAAACCAAATGGTGTGTGAAGTTAGTGAGCCAAATGGAGTTGTTCTCCCACAAGAACCACTCGGCTGATTCTTCTTCAATATGCGTTTCACCAACATGCAGTGTTTCCTTGATTGAATTAGCTCTCACACCAATATTTGCACCTAGAGCCTTTGCATTGAGGGCTATCTGAAAACAGCTGTGGCGCTGAAGTTGTCTGTGAATGTGGAGTTGGTGGCATGTGAAACCCGCATGTGGAGCATTAGTTTGTGTGGGATGCTGTACCAGGTTCATTCCTACATAATGCACTCAAAGGGCATTAAGCCTAGAGTGTGAAAACTGAGTTTCCTTGAGAGCTGCATGGAAGCCTGATGGTGTGTGAAGTTAGTGAGCCAAATGGAGTTGTTGTCCCACAAGAACCACTCGGCTGATTCTTCTTCAATATGCGCTTCACCAACATGCAGTGTTTCCTTGATTGAATTAGCTCTCACACCAATATTTGTGCCTAGAGCCTTTGCATTGAGTGCTCTCTGAAAATGGCTTTGGCGCTGAAGTTGTCTGTGAATGTGGAGTTGGTGGCATGTGAAACCCGCATGTGGAGCATTAGTTTGTGCGGGAAGCTCACCAAGCTTCATTTCAGTCCTAGGCACTCAAAGGGCATTAAGCCTAGAGTGTGAAAACTGAGTTTCCTTGAGAGCTGCTTGGAAGCCTGATGGTGTGTGAAGTTAGTGAGCCAAATATAGTTATTCTCCCACAAGAACCACTCGGCTGATTCTTCTTCAATATGCGCTTCACCAACATGCAGTGTTTTCTTGACTGAATTCGCTCTCACACCAATATTTGGCCCTAGAGCCTTTGCATTGAGGGCTATCTGAAAATGGCTTTGGCGCTGAAGTTGTCTGTGAATGTGGAGTTGGTGGCATGTGAAACCCGCATGTGGAGCATTGGTTTGTGTGTAATGCTCTACCAGGTTCATTCCTAGATAATGCACTCAAAGGGCATTAAGCCTAGAGTGTGAAAACTGAGTTTCCTTGAGAGCTGCATGGAAGCCTGATGGTGTGTGAAGTTAGTGAGCCAAATGGAGTTGTTCTCCCACAAGAACCACTCAGCTGATTCTTCTTCAATATGCGCTTCACCAACATGCAGTGTTTCCTTGATTGAATTAGCTCTCACACCAATATTTCGGCCTAGAGCCTTTGCATTGAGGGCTATCTGAAAATGGCTTTGGCGCTGAAGTTGTCTGTGAATGTGGAGTTGGTGGCATGTGAAACCCGCATGTGGAGCATTGGTTTGTGTGGGATGCTCTACCAGGTGCATTTCATTCCTAGGCACTCAAAGGGCATTAAGCCTAGAGTGTGAAAACTGAGTTTCCTTGAGAGCTGCATGGAAACCAAATGGTGTGTGAAGTTAGTGAGCCAAATGGAGTTGTTCTCCCACAAGAACCACTCGGCTGATTCTTCTTCAATATGCGCTTCACCAACATGCAGTGTTTCCTTGATTGAATTAGCTCTCACACCAATATTTGCACCTAGAGCCTTTGCATTGAGGGCTATCTGAAAATGGCTTTGGCGCTGAAGTTGTCTGTGAATGTGGAGTTGGTGGCATGTGAAACCCACATGTGGAGCATTGGTTTGTGTGGGATGCTCTACCAGGTTCATTCCTACATAATGCACTCAAAGGGCATTAAGACTAGAGTGTGAAAACTGAGTTTCCTTGAGAGCTGCATGGAAGCCTGATGGTGTGTGAAGTTAGTGAGCCAAATGGAGTTGTTCTCCCACAAGAACCACTCGGCTGATTCTTCTTCAATATGCGCTTCACCAACATGCAGTGTTTCCTTGATTGAATTAGCTCTCACACCAATATTTGTGCCTATAGCCTTTGCATTGAGTGCTCTCTGAAAACCTATTTGTCGCTGAAGTTGTCTGTGAATGTGGAGTTGGTGGCATGTGAAACCCGCATGTGGAGCATTAGTTTGTGCGGGAAGCTCACCAAGCTTCATTTCAGTCCTAGGCACTCAAAGGGCATTAAGCCTAGAGTGTGAAAAGTGAGTTTCCTTGAGAGCTGCTTGGAAGCCTGATGGTGTGTGAAGTTAGTGAGCCAAATGGAGTTGTTCTCCCACAAGAACCACTCGGCTGATTCTTTTTCAATATGCGCTTCACCAACATGCAGTGTTTCCTTGATTGAATTAGCTCTCACAACAATATTTGCACCTAGAGCCTTTGCATTGAGGGCTATCTGAAAATGGCTTTGGCGCTGAAGTTGTCTGTGAATGTGGAGTTGGTGGCATGTGAAACCCGCATGTGGAGCATTGGTTTGTGTGGGATGCTCTACCAGGTTCTTTCCTAGATAATGCACTCAAAGGGCATTAAGCCTAGAGTGTGAAAACTGAGTTTCCTTGAGAGCTGCTTGGAAGCCTGATGGTGTGTGAAGTTAGTGAGCCAAATGGAGTTGTTCTCCCACAAGAACCACTCAGCTGATTCTTCTTCAATATGCGCTTCACCAACATGCAGTGTTTCCTTGATTGAATTAGCTCTCACACCAATATTTGGGCCTAGAGCCTTTGCATTGAGGGCTATCTGAAAATGGCTTTGGCGCTGAAGTTGTCTGTGAATGTGGAGTTGGTGGCATGTGAAACCCGCATGTGGAGCATTGGTTTGTGTGGGATGCTCTACCAGGTGCATTTCATTCCTAGGCACTCAAAGGGCATTAAGCCTAGAGTGTGAAAACTGAGTTTCCTTGAGAGCTGCTTGGAAGCCTGATGGTGTGTGAAGTTAGTGAGCCAAATGGAGTTGTTCTCCCACAAGAACCACTCGGCTGATTCTTCTTCAATATGCGTTTCACCAACATGCAGTGTTTCCTTGATTGAATTAGCTCTCACACCAATATTTGCACCTAGAGCCTTTGCATTGAGGGCTATCTGAAAATGGCAGTGGCGCTGAAGTTGTCTGTGAATGTGGAGTTGGTGGCATGTGAAACCCGCATGTGGAGCATTAGTTTGTGTGGGATGCTGTACCAGGTTCATTCCTACATAATGCACTCAAAGGGCATTAAGCCTAGAGTGTGAAAACTGAGTTTCCTTGAGAGCTGCATGGAAGCCTGATGGTGTGTGAAGTTAGTGAGCCAAATGGAGTTGTTCTCCCACAAGAACCACTCGGCTGATTCTTCTTCAATATGCGCTTCACCAACATGCAGTGTTTCCTTGATTGAATTAGCTCTCACACCAATATTTGCACCTAGAGCCTTTGCATTGAGGGCTATCTGAAAATGGCTTTGGCGCTGAAGTTGTCTGTGAATGTGGAGTTGGTGGCATGTGAAATCCGCATGTGGAGCATTGGTTTGGCGGGAAGCTCACCAAGCTTCATTTCAGTCCTAGGCACTCAAAGGGCATTAAGCCTAGAGTGTGAAAACTGAGTTTCCTTGAGAGCTGCTTGGAAGCCTGATGGTGTGTGAAGTTAGTGAGCCAAATATAGTTATTCTCCCACAAGAACCACTCGGCTGATTCTTCTTGAATATGCGCTTCACCAACATGCAGTGTTTTCTTGACTGAATTCGCTCTCACACCAATATTTGGCCCTAGAGCCTTTGCATTGAGGGCTATCTGAAAATGGCTTTGGCGCTGAAGTTGTCTGTGAATGTGGAGTTGGTGGCATGTGAAACCCGCATGTGGAGCATTGGTTTGTGTGTAATGCCCTACCAGGTTCATTCCTAGATAATGCACTCAAAGGGCATTAAGCCTAGAGTGTGAAAACTGAGTTTCCTTGAGAGCTGCATGGAAGCCTGATGGTGTGTGAAGTTAGTGAGCCAAATGGAGTTGTTCTCCCACAAGAACCACTCAGCTGATTCTTCTTCAATATGCGCTTCACCAACATGCAGTGTTTCCTTGATTGAATTAGCTCTCACACCAATATTTGGGCCTAGAGCCTTTGCATTGAGGGCTATCTGAAAATGGCTTTGGCGCTGAAGTTGTCTGTGAATGTGGAGTTGGTGGCATGTGAAACCCGCATGTGGAGCATTGGTTTGTGTGGGATGCTCTACCAGGTGCATTTCATTCCTAGGCACTCAAAGGGCATTAAGCCTAGAGTGTGAAAACTGAGTTTCCTTGAGAGCTGCATGGAAACCAAATGGTGTGTGAAGTTAGTGAGCCAAATGGAGTTGTTCTCCCACAAGAACCACTCGGCTGATTCTTCTTCAATATGCGCTTCACCAACATGCAGTGTTTCCTTGATTGAATTAGCTCTCACACCAATATTTGCACCTAGAGCCTTTGCATTGAGGGCTATCTGAAAATGGCTTTGGCGCTGAAGTTGTCTGTGAATGTGGAGTTGGTGGCATGTGAAACCCGCATGTGGAGCATTGGTTTGTGTGGGATGCTCTACCAGGTTCATTCCTACATAATGCACTCAAAGGGCATTAAGCCTAGAGTGTGAAAACTGAGTTTCCTTGAGAGCTGCATGGAAGCCTGATGGTGTGTGAAGTTAGTGAGCCAAATGGAGTTGTTCTCCCACAAGAACCACTCGGCTGATTCTTCTTCAATATGCGCTTCACCAACATGCAGTGTTTCCTTGATTGAATTAGCTCTCACACCAATATTTGTGCCTAGAGCCTTTGCATTGAGTGCTCTCTGAAAACATATTTGTCGCTGAAGTTGTCTGTGAATGTGGAGTTGGTGGCATGTGAAACCCGCATGTGGAGCATTAGTTTGTGCATGAAGCTCACCAAGCTTCATTTCAGTCCTAGGCACTCAAAGGGCATTAAGCCTAGAGTGTGAAAACTGAGTTTCCTTGAGAGCTGCTTTTAAGCCTGATGGTGTGTGAAGTTAGTCAGCCAAATGGAGTTGTTCTCCCACAAGAACCACTCGGCTGATTCTTCTTCAATATGCGCTTCACCAACATGCAGTGTTTCCTTGATTGAATTAGCTCTCACATCAATATTTTCGCCTAGAGCCTTTGCATTGAGGGCTATCTGAAAATGGCTGTGGCGCTGAAGTTGTCTGTGAATGTGGAGTTGGTGGCATGTGAAACCCGCATGTGGAGCATTGGTTTGTGTGGGATACTCTACCAGGTTCATTCCTACATAATGCACTCAAAGGGCATTAAGCCTAGAGTGTGAAAACTGAGTTTCCTTGAGAGCTGCTTGGAAGCCTGATGGTGTATGAAGTTAGTGAGCCAAATGGAGTTGTTCTCCCACAAGAACCACTCGGCTGATTCTTCTTCAATATGCGCTTCACCAACATGCAGTGTTTCCTTGATTGAATTAGCTCTCACACCAATATTTGTGCCTAGAGCCCTTGCATTGAGTGCTCTCTGAAAACCTCTTTGGCGCTGAAGTTGTCTTTGAATGTGGAGTTGGTGGCATGTGAAACTCGCATGTGGAGCATTGGTTTGTGCAGGAAGCTCACCAAGCTTCATTTCAGTCGTAGGCACTCAAAGGGCATTAAGCCTAGAGTGTGAAAACTGAGTTTCCTTGAGAGCTGCTTTTAAGCCTGATGGTGTGTGAAGTTAGTCAGCCAAGTGGAGTTGTTCTCCCACAAGAACCACGCTGCTGATTTTTCTTCAATATGCGCTTCACCAACATGCAGTGTTTCCTTGATTGAATTAGCTCTCACACCAATATTTTCGCCTAGAGCCTTTGCATTGAGGGCTATCTGAAAATGGCTTTGGCGCTGAAGTTGTCTGTGAATGTGGAGTTGGTGGCATGTGAAACCCGCCTGTGGAGCATTGGTTTGTGTGGGATGCTCACCAAGCTTCATTTCAGTCCTAGGCACTCAAAGGGCATTAAGCCTAGAGTGTGAAAACTGAGTTTCCTTGAGAGCTGCTTGGAAGCCTGATGGTGTGTGAAGTTAGTGAGCCAAATGGAGTTGTTCTCCCACAAGAACCACTCGGCTGATTCTTCTTCAATATGCGCTTCACCAACATGCAGTGTTTCCTTGATTGAATTAGCTCTCACAACAATATTTGCACCTAGAGCCTTTGCATTGAGGGCTATCTGAAAATGGCTTTGGCGCTGAAGTTGTCTGTGAATGTGGAGTTGGTGGCATGTGAAACCCGCATGTGGAGCATTGGTTTGTGTGGGATGCTCTACCAGGTTCTTTCCTAGATAATGCACTCAAAGGGCATTAAGCCTAGAGTGTGAAAACTGAGTTTCCTTGAGAGCTGCTTGGAAGCCTGATGGTGTGTGAAGTTAGTGAGCCAAATGGAGTTGTTCTCCCACAAGAACCACTCAGCTGATTCTTCTTCAATATGCGCTTCACCAACATGCAGTGTTTCCTTGATTGAATTAGCTCTCACACCAATATTTGCACCTAGAGCCTTTGCATTGAGTGCTATCTGAAAACGGTTGTGGCTTTGGCGCTGAAGTTGTCTGTGAATGTGGAGTTGGTGGCATGTGAAACCCGCCTGTAGAGCATTGGTTGGTGCGGGAAGCTCACCAAGCTTCATTTCAGTCGTAGGCACTCAAAGGGCACTAAGCATAGAGTGTGCAAACTGAGTTTCCTTGAGAGCTGCTTGGAAGCCTGATGGTGTGTGAAGTTAGTGAGCCAAATGGAGTTGTTCTCCCACAAGAACCACGGTGCTGATTCTTCTTCAATATGCGCATCACCAACATGCAGTGTTTCCTTGATTGAATTAGCTCTCACACCAATATTTTCGCCTAGAGCCTTTGCATTGAGGGCTATCTGAAAACGACTGTGGCGCTGAAGTTGTCTGTGAATGTGGAGTTGGTGGCATGTGAAACCCGCATGTGGAGCATTAGTTTGTGCGGGAAGCTCACCAAGTTTCATTTCAGTCGTAGGCACTCAAAGGGCATTAAGCCTAGAGTGTGAAAACTGAGTTTCCTTGAGAGCTGCTTGGAAGCCTGATGGTGTGTGAAGTTAGTGAGCCAAATGGAGTTGTTGTCCCTCAAGAACCACTCGGCTGATTCTTCTTCAATATGCGCTTCACCAACATGCAGTGTTTCCTTGATTGAATTAGCTCTCACACCAATATTTGCACCTAGAGCCTTTGCATTGAGGGCTATCTGAAAATGGCTTTGGCGCTGAAGTTGTCTGTGAATGTGGAGTTGGTGGCATGTGAAACCCGCCTGTGGAGCATTGGTTTGTGTGGGATGCTCTGCCAAGCTTCATTTCAGTCCTAGGCACTCAAAGCGCATTAAGCCTAGAGTGTGAAAACTGAGTTTCCTTGAGAGCTGCTTGGAAGCCTGATGGTGTGTGAAGTTAGTGAGCCAAATGGAGTTGTTCTCCCACAAGAACCACTCGGCTGATTCTTCTTCAATATGCGCTTCACCAACATGCAGTGTTTCCTTGATTGAATTAGCTCTCACACCAATATTTGCGCCTAGAGCAGTTGCATTGAGTGCTCTCTGAAAACCTATTTGTCGCTGAAGTTGTCTGTGAATGTGGAGTTGGTGGCATGTGAAACCCGCATGTGGAGCATTAGTTTGTGCGGGAAGCTCACCAAGCTTCATTTCAGTCCTAGGCACTCAAAGGGCATTAAGCCTAGAGTGTGAAAACTGAGTTTCCTTGAGAGCTGCTTGGAAGCCTAATGGTGTTTGAAGTTAGTGAGCCAAATGGAGTTGTTCTCCCACAAGAACCAATCGGCTGATTCTTCTTCAATATGCGCTTCACCAATATGCAGTGTTTCCTTGATTGAATTAGCTCTCACACAAATATTTGGGCCCAGAGCCTTTGCATTGAGGGCTATCTGAAAATGGCTTTGGCGCTGAAGTTGTCTGTGAATGTGGAGTTGGTGGCATGTGAAACCCGCATGTGGAGCATTGGTTCGTGTGGGATGCTCTACCAGGTTCATTCCTACATAATGCACTCAAAGGGCATTAAGCCTAGAGTGTGAAAACTGAGTTTCCTTGAGAGCTGCTTGGAAGCCTGATGGTGTGTGAAGTTAGTGAGCCAAATGGAGTTGTTCTCCCACAAGAACCACTCGGCTGATTCTTCTTCAATATGCGCTTCACCAACATGCAGTGTTTCCTTGATTGAATTAGCTCTCACACCAATATTTGCGCCTAGAGCCTTTGTATTGAGGGCTATCTGAAAATGGCTTTGGCGCTGAAGTTGTCTGTGAATGTGGAGTTGGTGGCATGTGAAACCCGCATGTGGAGCATTGGTTCGTGTGGGATGCTCTACCAGGTTCATTTCAGTCCTAGGCACTCAAAGGGCATTAAGCCTAGAGTGTGAAAACTGAGTTTCCTTGAGAGCTGCTTTTAAGCCTGATGGTGTGTGAAGTTAGTGAGCCAAATGGAGTTGTTCTCCCACAAGAACCACTCGGCTGATTCTTCTTCAATATGCGCTTCACCAACATGCAGTGTTTCCTTGATTGAATTAGCTCTCACACCAATATTTGCGCCTAGAGCCTTTGCATTGAGGGCTATCTGAAAATGGCTTTGGCGCTGAAGTTGTCTGTGAATGTGGAGTTGGTGGCATGTGAAACCCGCATGTGGAGCATTGGTTTGTGTGGGATGCTCTACCAGGTTCTTTCCTAGATAATGCACTCAATGGGCATTAAGCGTAGAGTGTGAAAACTGAGTTTCCTTGAGAGCTGCTTGGAAGCCTGATGGTGTGTGAAGTTAGTGAGCTAAATGGAGTTGTTCTCCAACAAGAACCACTCGGCTGATTCTTCTTCAATATGCGCTTCACCAACATGCAGTGTTTTCTTGATTGAATTATCTCTCACACCAATATTTTCGCCTAGAGCCTTTGCATTGAGGGCTATCTGAAAATGGCTTTGGCGCTGAAGTTGTCTGTGAATGTGGAGTTGGTGGCATGTGAAACCCGCATGTGGAGCATTGGTTTGTGTGGGATGCTCTACCAGGTTCATTCCTAGATAATGCACTCAAAGGGCATTAAGCCTAGAGTGTGAAAACTGAGTTTCCTTGAGAGCTGCTTGGAAGCCTGATGGTGTGTGAAGTTAGTGAGCCAAATGGAGGTGTTCTCCCGCAAGAACCACTCAGCTGATTCTTCTTCAATATGCGCTTCACCAGCATGCAGTGTTTCCTTGATTGAATTAGCTCTCACACCAATATTTGGGCCTAGAGCCTTTGCATTGAGGGCTATCTGAAAATGGCTTTGGCGCTGAAGTTGTCTGTGAATGTGGAGTTGGTGGCATGTGAAACCCGCATGTGGAGCATTGGTTTGTGTGGGATGCTCTACCAGGTTCATTCCTACATAATGCACTCAAAGGGCATTAAGCCTAGAGTGTGAAAACTGAGTTTCCTTGAGAGCTGCTTGGAAGCCTGATGGTGTGTGAAGTTAGTCAGCCAAATGGAGGTGTTCTCCCACAAGAACCACTCGGCTGATTCTTCTCCAATATGCGCTTCACCAACATGCAGTGTTTCCTTGATTGAATTAGCTCTCACACCAATAATTTCGCCTAGAGCCTTTGCATTGAGGGCTATCTGAAAATGGCTGTGGCGCTGAAGTTGTCTGTGAATTTGGAGTTGGTGGCATGTGAAACCCGCATGTGGAGCATTGGTTTGTGTGGGATGCTCTACCAGGTTCATTTCATTCCTAGGCACTCAAAGGGCATTAAGCCTAGAGTGTGAAAACTGAGTTTCCTTGAGAGCTGCTTGGAAGCCTGATGGTGTGTGAAGTTAGTGAGCCAAATGGAGGTGTTCTCCCGCAAGAACCACTCGGCTGATTCTTCTTCAATATGCGCTTCATCAACATGCAGTGTTTCCTTGATTGAATTAGCTCTCACACCAATATTTTCGCCTAGAGCCTTTGCATTGAGGGCTATCTGAAAATGGCTTTGGCGCTGAAGTTGTCTGTGAATGTGGAGTTGGTGGCATGTGAAACCCGCCTGTGGAGCATTGGTTCGTGTGGGATGCTCGACCAGGTTCATTTCAGTCCTAGGCACTCACAGGGCATTAAGCATAGAGTGTGAAAACTGAGTTTCCTTGAGAGCTGCTTAGAAGCCTGATGGTGTGTGAAGTTAGTGAGTCAAATGGAGTTGTTCTCCCACAAGAACCACTCAGCTGATTCTTCTTCAATATGCGCTTCACCAACATGCAGTGTTTCCTTGATTGAATTAGCTCTCACACCAATATTTGCGCCTAGAGCCTTTGCATTGAGTGCTCTCTGAAAATGGCTTTGGCGCTGAAGTTGTCTGTGAATGTGGAGTTGGTGGCATGTGAAACCAGCCTGTGGAGCATTGGTTGGTGCGGGAAGCTCACCAAGCTTCATTTCAGTTAGGCACTCAAAGGGCATTAAGCCTAGAGTGTGAAAACTGAGTTTCCTTGAGAGCTGCTTGGAAGCCTGATGGTGTGTGAAGTTAGTGAGCCAAATGGAGTTGTTCTCCCACAAGAACCACGCTGCTGATTCTTCTTCAATATGCGCATCACCAACATGCAGTGTTTCCTTGATTGAATTAGCTCTCACAACAATATTTGGCCCTGGAGCCTTTACATTGAGGGCTATCTGAAAATGGCTTTGGCGCTGAAGTTGTCTGTGAATGTGGAGTTGGTGGCATGTGAAACCCGCATGTGGAGCATTAGTTTGTGCGGGAAGCTCACCAAGCTTCATTTCAGTCCTAGGCACTCAAAGGGCATTAAGCCTAGAGTGTGAAAACTGAGTTTCCTTGAGAGCTGCTTGGAAGCCTGATGGTGTGTGAAGTTAGTGAGTCAAGTGGAGTTGTTCTCCCACAAGAACCACTCGGCTGATTCTTCTTCAATATGCGCTTCACCAACATGCAGTGTTTCCTTGATTGAATTAGCTCTCACACCAATATTTTCGCCTAGAGCCTTTGCATTGACGGCTATCTGAAAATGGCTTTGGCGCTGAAGTTGTCTGTGAATGTGGAGTTGGTGGCATGTGAAACCCGCATATGGAGCATTGGTTTGTGTGGGGATGCTCTACCAGGTTCATTCCTACATAATGCACTCAAAGGGCATTAAGCCTAGAGTGTGAAAACTGAGTTTCCTTGAGAGCTGCATGGAAGCCTGATGGTGTGTGAAGTTAGTGAGCCAAATGGAGTTGTTCTCCCACAAGAACCACTCACCTGATTCTTCTTCAATATGCGCTTCACCAACATGCAGTGTTTCCTTGATTGAATTAGCTCTCACACCAATATTTGCGCCTAGAGCCTTTGCATTGAGGGCTATCTGAAAACTGCTTTGGCGCTGATGTTGTCTGTGAATGTGGAGTTGGTGGCATGTGAAACCCGCATGTGGAGCATTGGTTTGTGTGGGATGCTCTACCAGGTTCTTTCCTACATAATGCACTCAAAGGGCATTAAGCCTAGAGTGTGAAAACTGAGTTTCCTTGAGAGCTGCTTGGAAGCCTGATGGTGTGTGAAGTTAGTGAGCCAAATGGAGTTGTTCTCCCACAAGAACCACTCGGCTGATTCTTCTTCAATATGCGCTTCACCAACATGCAGTGTTTCCTTGATTGAATTAGCTCTCACACCAATATTTGCGCCTAGAGCCTTTGCATTGAGTGCTCTCTGAAAATGGCTTTGGCGCTGAAGTTGTCTGTGAATGTGGAGTTGGTGGCATGTGAAACCAGCCTGTGGAGCATTGGTTGGTGCGGGAAGCTCACCAAGCTTCATTTCAGTCCTAGGCACTCAAAGGGCATTAAGCCTAGAGTGTGAAAACTGAGTTTCCTTGAGAGCTGCTTGGAAGCCTGATGGTGTGTGAAGTTAGTGAGCCAAATGGAGTTGTTCTCCCACAAGAACCACGCTGCTGATTCTTCTTCAATATGCGCATCACCAACATGCAGTGTTTCCTTGATTGAATTAGCTCTCACAACAATATTTGGCCCTGGAGCCTTTACATTGAGGGCTATCTGAAAATGGCTTTGGCGCTGAAGTTGTCTGTGAATGTGGAGTTGGTGGCATGTGAAACCCGCATGTGGAGCATTAGTTTGTGCGGGAAGCTCACCAAGCTTCATTTCAGTCCTAGGCACTCAAAGGGCATTAAGCCTAGAGTGTGAAAACCTGAGTTTCCTTGAGAGCTGCTTGGAAGCCTGATGGTGTGTGAAGTTAGTGAGTCAAGTGGAGTTGTTCTCCCACAAGAACCACTCGGCTGATTCTTCTTCAATATGCGCTTCACCAACATGCAGTGTTTCCTTGATTGAATTAGCTCTCACACCAATATTTTCGCCTAGAGCCTTTGCATTGACGGCTATCTGAAAATGGCTTTGGCGCTGAAGTTGTCTGTGAATGTGGAGTTGGTGGCATGTGAAAAACCGCATATGGAGCATTGGTTTGTGTGGGATGCTCTACCAGGTTCATTCCTACATAATGCACTCTAAGGGCATTAAGCCTAGAGTGGTGAAAACTGAGTTTCCTTGAGAGCTGCTTGGAAGCCTGATGGTGTGTGAAGTTAGTGAGCCAAATGGAGTTGTTCTCCCACAAGAACCACTCGGCTGATTCTTCTTCAATATGCACTTCACCAACATGCAGTGTTTCCTTGATTGAATTAGCTATCACACCAATATTTGTGCCTAGAGCCTTTGCATTGAGGGCTATCTGAAAATGGCTGTGGCGCTGAAGTTGTCTGTGAATTTGGAGTTGGTGGCATGTGAAACCCGCATGTGGAGCATTGGTTTGTGTGGGATGCTCTACCAGGTGCATTTCATTCCTAGGCACTCAAAGGGCATTAAGCCTAGAGTGTGAAAACTGAGTTTCCTTGAGAGCTGCTTGGAAGCCTGATGGTGTGTGAAGTTAGTGAGCCAAATGGAGGTGTTCTCCCACAAGAACCACTCGGCTGATTCTTCTTCAATATGCGCTTCACCAACATGCAGTGTTTCCTTGATTGAATTACCTCTCACACCAATATTTGCGTCTAGAGCCTTTTGCATTGAGGGCTATCTGAAAATGGCTTTGGCGCTGAAGTTGTCTGTGAATGTGGAGTGTGGTGGCATGTGAAACCCGCATGTGGAGCATTGGTTTGTGTGGGATGCTCTACCAGGTTCATTCCTACATAATGCACTCAAAGGGCACTAAGCCTAGAGTGTGAAAACTGAGTTTCCTTGAGAGCTGCTTGGAAGCCTGATGGTGTGTGAAGTTAGTGAGTCAAAATGGAGTTGTTCTCCCACAAGAACACACTCGGCTGATTCTTCTTCAATATGCGCTTCACCAACATGCAGTGTTTCCTTGATTGAATTAGCTCTCACACCAATATTTGCGCCTAGAGCCTTTGCATTGAGTGCTCTCTGAAAATGGCTTTGTCGCTGAAGTTGTCTGTGAATGTGGAGTTGGTGGCATGTGAAACCAGCCCTGTGGAGCATTGGTTGGTGCGGGAAGCTCACCCAAGCTTCATTTCAGTTAGGCACTCAAAGGGCATTAAGCCTAGAGTGTGAAAACTGAGTTTCCTTGAGAGCTGCTTGGAAGCCTGATGGTGTGTGAAGTTAGTGAGCCAAATGGAGTTGTTCTCCCACAAGAACCACGCTGCTGATTCTTCTTCAATATGCGCATCACCAACATGCAGTGTTTCCTTGATTGAATTAGCTCTCACAACAATATTTGGCCCTGGAGCCTTTACATTGAGGGCTATCTGAAAATGGCTTTGGGCGCTGAAGTTGTCTGTGAATGTGGAGTTGGTGGCATGTGAAACCCGCATGTGGAGCATTAGTTTGTGCGGGAAGCTCACCAAGCTTCATTTCAGTCCTAGGCACTCAAAGGGCATTAAGCCTAGAGTGTGAAAACTGAGTTTCCTTGAGAGCTGCTTGGAAGCCTGATGGTGTGTGAAGTTAGTGAGTCAAGTGGAGTTGTTCTCCCACAAGAACCACTCGGCTGATTCTTCTTCAATATGCGCTTCACCAACATGCAGTGTTTCCTTGATTGAATTAGCTCTCACACCAATATTTTCGCCTAGAGCCTTTGCATTGACGGCTATCTGAAAATGGCTTTGGCGCTGAAGTTGTCTGTGAATGTGGAGTTGGTGGCATGTGAAAACCGCATATGGAGCATTGGTTTGTGTGGGATGCTCTACCAGGTTCATTCCTACATAATGCACTCTAAGGGCATTAAGCCTAGAGTGTGAAAACTGAGTTTCCTTGAGAGCTGCTTGGAAGCCTGATGGTGTGTGAAGTTAGTGAGCCAAATGGAGTTGTTCTCCCACAAGAACCACTCGGCTGATTCTTCTTCAATATGCACTTCACCAACATGCAGTGTTTCCTTGATTGAATTAGCTATCACACCAATATTTGTGCCTAGAGCCTTTGCATTGAGGGCTATCTGAAAATGGCTGTGGCGCTGAAGTTGTCTGTGAATTTGGAGTTGGTGGCATGTGAAACCCGCATGTGGAGCATTGGTTTGTGTGGGATGCTCTACCAGGTGCATTTCATTCCTAGGCACTCAAAGGGCATTAAGCCTAGAGTGTGAAAACTGAGTTTCCTTGAGAGCTGCTTGGAAGCCTGATGGTGTGTGAAGTTAGTGAGCCAAATGGAGGTGTTCTCCCACAAGAACCACTCGGCTGATTCTTCTTCAATATGCGCTTCACCAACATGCAGTGTTTCCTTGATTGAATTAGCTCTCACATCAATATTTTCGCCTAGAGCCTTTGCATTGAGGGCTATCTGAAAATGGCTTTGGCGCTGAAGTTGTCTGTGAATGTGGAGTTGGTGGCATGTGAAACCCGCATGTGGAGCATTGGTTTGTGTGGGATGCTCTACCAGGTTCATTCCTACATAATGCACTCAAAGGGCACTAAGCCTAGAGTGTGAAAACTGAGTTTCCTTGAGAGCTGCTTGGAAGCCTGATGGTGTGTGAAGTTAGTGAGTCAAATGGAGTTGTTCTCCCACAAGAACCACTCGGCTGATTCTTCTTCAATATGCGCTTCACCAACATGCAGTGTTTCCTTGATTGAATTACCTCTCACACCAATATTTGTGCCTAGAGCCTTTGCATTGAGTGCACTCTGAAAACCTCTTTGGCGCTGAAATTGTCTGTGAATGTGGAGTTGGTGGCATGTGAAACCCGCATGTGGAGCATTGGTTTGTGCGGGAAGCTCATCAAGCTTCATTTCAGTCGTAGGCACTCAAAGGGCATTAAGCCTAGAGTGTGAAAACTGAGTTTCCTTGAGAGCTGCTTTTAAGCCTGATGGTGTGTGAAGTTAGTCAGCCAAGTGGAGTTGTTCTCCCACAAGAACCACTCGGCTGATTCTTCTTCAATATGCGCTTCACCAACATGCAGTGTTTCCTTGATTGAATTAGCTCTCACACCAATATTTTCGCCTAGAGCCTTTGCATTGAGGGCTATCTGAAAATGGCTTTGGCGCTGAAGTTGTCTGTGAATGTGGAGTTGGTGGCATGTGAAACCCCCATGTGGAGCATTGGTTTGTGTGGGATGCTCTACCAGGTTCATTCCTACATAATGCACTCAAAGGGCATTAAGCCTAGAGTGTGAAAACTGAGTTTCCTTGAGAGCTGCTTGGAAGCCTGATGGTGTGTGAAGTTAGTGAGTCAAATGGAGTTGTTCTCCCACAACAACCACTCGGCTGATTCTTCTTCAATATGCGCTTCACCAACATGCAGTGTTTCCTTGATTGAATTAGCTCTCACACCAATATTTGTGCCTAGAGCCTTTGCATTGAGTGCTCTCTGAAAACCTCTTTGGCGCTGAAGTTGTCTTTGAATGTGGAGTTGGTGGCATGTGAAACCCGCATGTGGAGCATTGGTTTGTGCGGGAAGCTCACCAAGCTTCATTTCAGTCGTAGGCACTCAAAGGGCATTAAGCCTAGAGTGTGAAAACTGAGTTTCCTTGAGAGCTGCTTTTAAGCCTGATGGTGTGTGAAGTTAGTCAGCCAAGTGGAGTTGTTCTCCCACAAGAACCACTCGGCTGATTCGTCTTCAATATGCGCATCACCAACATGCACTGTTTCCTTGATTGAATTAGCTCTCACACCAATATTTGGCCCTGGAGCCTTTGCATTGAGTGCTATCTGAAAACGACTGTGGCGCTGAAGTTGTCTGTGAATGTGGAGTTGGTGGCATGTGAAACCCGCCATTGGAGCATTAGTTTGTGCGGGAAGCTCACCAAGTTTCATTTCAGTCCTAGGCACTCAAAGGGCATTAAGCCTAGAGTGTGAAAACTGAGTTTCCTTGAGAGCTGCTTGGAAGCCTGATGGTGTGTGAAGTTAGTGAGCCAAATGGAGTTGTTCTCCCACAAGAACCACTCGGCTGATCCTTCTTCAATATGCGCTTCACCAACATGCAGTGTTTCCTTGATTGAATTAGCTCTCACACCAATATTTGCGCCTAGAGCCTTTGCATTGAGGGCTATCTGAAAACGGTTTTGGCGCTGAAGTTGTCTGTGAATGTGGAGTTGGTGGCATGTGAAACCCGCATGTGGAGCATTGGTTTGTGTGGGATGCTCTACCAGGTTCATTCCTACATAATGCACTCAAAGGGCATTAAGCCTAGAGTGTGAAAACTGAGTTTCCTTGAGAGCTGCTTGGAAGCCTGATGGTGTGTGAAGTTAGTGAGTCAAATGGAGTTGTTCTCCCACAACAACCACTCGGCTGATTCTTCTTCAATATGCGCTTCACCAACATGCAGTGTTTCCTTGATTGAATTAGCTCTCACACCAATATTTGTGCCTAGAGCCTTTGCATTGAGTGCTCTCTGAAAACCTCTTTGGCGCTGAAGTTGTCTGTGAATGTGGAGTTGGTGGCATGTGAAACCCGCATGTGGAGCATTGGTTTGTGCGGGAAGCTCACCAAGCTTCATTTCAGTCGTAGGCACTCAAAGGGCATTAAGCCTAGAGTGTGAAAACTGAGTTTCCTTGAGAGCTGCTTGGAAGCGTGATGGTGTGTGAAGTTAGTCAGCCAAGTGGTGTTGTTCTCCCACAAGAACCACTCGGCTGATTCTTCTTCAATATGCGCTTCACCAACATGCAGTGTTTCCTTGATTGAATTAGCTCTCACACCAATATTTTCGCACCTAGATCCTTTGCATTGAGGGCTATCTGAAAATGGCTTTGGCGCTGAAGTTGTCTGTGAATGTGGAGTTGGTGGCATGAGAAACCCGCATGTGGAGCATTGGTTTGTGTGGGATGCTCTACAAGGTTCATTCCTACATAATGCACTCAAAGGGCATTAAGCCTAGAGTGTGAAAACTGAGTTTCCTTGAGAGCTGCTTGGAAGCCTGATGGTGTGTGAAGTTAGTGAGCCAAATGGAGTTGTTCTCCCACAAGAACCACTCGGCTGATTCTTCTTCAATATGCGCATCACCAACATGCAGTGTTTCCTTGATTGAATTAGCTCTCACACCAATATTTGGCCCTGGAGCCTTTGCATTGAGTGCTATCTGAAAACGACTGTGGCGCTGAAGTTGTCTGTGATTGTGGAGTTGGTGGCATGTGAAACCCGCCAGTGGAGCATTAGTTTGTGCGGGAAGCTCACCAAGTTTCATTTCAGTCCTAGGCACTCAAAGGGCATTAAGCCTAGAGTGTGAAAACTGAGTTTCCTTGAGAGCTGCTTGGAAGCCTGATGGTGTGTGAAGTTAGTGAGCCAAATGGAGGTGTTCTCCCACAAGAACCACTCGGCTGATTCTTCTTCAATATGCGCTTCACCAACATGCAGTGTTTTCTTGATTGAATTAGCTCTCACACCAATATTTGCGCCTAGAGCCTTTGCATTGAGGGCTATCTGAAAACGACTGTGGCGCTGAAGTTGTCTGTGAATGTGGAGTTGGTGGCATGTGAAACCCGCATGTGGAGCATTGGTTTGTGTGGGATGCTCTACCAGGTTCTTTCCTAGAAAATGCACTCAAAGGGCATTAAGCCTAGAGTGTGAAAACTGAGTTTCCTTGAGAGCTGCTTGGAAGCCTGATGGTGTGTGAAGTTAGTGAGCCAAATGGAGTTGTTCTCCCACAAGAACCACTCGGCTGATTCTTCTTCAATATGCGCTTCACCAACATGCAGTGTTTCCTTGATTGAATTAGCTCTCACATCAATATTTTTTGCCTAGAGCCTTTGCATTGAGGGCTATCTGAAAATGGCTGTGGCGCTGAAGTTGTCTGTGAATGTGGAGTTGGTGGCATATGAAACCCGCATGTGGAGCATTGGTTCGTGTGGGATTCTCTACCAGGTTCATTCCTACATAATGCACTCAAAGGGCATTAAGCCTAGAGTGTGAAAACTGAGTTTCCTTGAGAGCTGCTTGGAAGCCTGATGGTGTGTGAAGTTAGTGAGCCAAATGGAGTTGTTCTCCCACAAGAACCACTCGGCTGATTCTTCTTCAATATGCGCTTCACCAACATGCAGTGTTTCCTTGATTGAATTAGCTCTCACACCAATATTTGCACCTAGAGCCTTTGCATTGAGGGCTATCTGAAAACGGTTTTGGCGCTGAAGTTGTCTGTGAATGTGGAGTTGGTGGCATGTGAAACCCGCATGTGGAGCATTGGTTTGTGTGGGATGCTCTACCAGGTTCTTTCCTAGAGAATGCACTCAAAGGGCATTAAGCCTAGAGTGTGAAAACTGAGTTTCCTTGAGAGCTGCTTGGAAGCCTGATGGTGTGTGAAGTTAGTGAGCCAAATGGAGTTGTTCTCCCACAAGAACCACTCGGCTGATTCTTCTTCAATATGCGCTTCACCAACATGCAGTGTTTTCTTGATTGAATTAGCTCTCACACCAATATTTGCGCCTAGAGCCTTTGCATTGAGGGCTACCTGACAATGGCTTTGGCGCTGAAGTTGTCTGTGAATGTGGAGTTGGTGGCATGTGAAACCCGCATGTGGAGCATTGGTTGGTGCGGGAAGCTCACCAAGCTTCATTTCAGTCCTAGGCACTCAAAGGGCATTAAGCCTAGAGTGTGAAAACTGAGTTTCTTTGAGAGCTGCTTGGAAGCGTGATGGTGTGTGAATTTAGTCAGCCAAATGGAGTTGTTCTCCCACAAGAACCACGCTGCTGATTCTTCTTCAATATGCGCTTCACCAACATGCAGTGTTTCCTTGATTGAATTAGCTCTCACACCAATATTTGGGCCTAGAGCCTTTGCATTGAGGGCTATCTGAAAATGCTTTGGCGCTGAAGTTGTCTGTGAATGTGGAGTTGGTGGCATGTGAAACCCGCATGTGGAGCATTGGTTTGTGTGGGATGCTCTACCAGGTGCATTTCATTCCTAGGCACTCAAAGGGCATTAAGCCTAGAGTGTGAAAACTGAGTTTCCTTGAGAGCTGCATGGAAACCAAATGGTGTGTGAAGTTAGTGAGCCAAATGGAGTTGTTCTCCCACAAGAACCACTCGGCTGATTCTTCTTCAATATGCGTTTCACCAACATGCAGTGTTTCCTTGATTGAATTAGCTCTCACACCAATATTTGCGTCTAGAGCCTTTGCATTGAGCGCTATCTAAAAATGGCTTTGGCGCTGAAGTTGTCTGTGAATGTGGAGTTGGTGGCATGTGAAACCCGCATGTGGAGCATTGGTTTGTGTGGGATGCTCTACCAGGTTCTTTCCTAGAAAATGCACTCAAAGGGCATTAAGCCTAGAGTGTGAAAACTGAGTTTCCTTGAGAGCTGCTTGGAAGCCTGATGGTGTGTGAAGTTAGTGAGCCAAATGGAGTTGTTCTCCCACAAGAACCACTCGGCTGATTCTTCTTCAATATGCGCTTCACCAACATGCAGTGTTTCCTTGATTGAATTAGCTCTCACACCAATATTTTTTGCCTAGAGCCTTTGCATTGAGGGCTATCTGAAAATGGCTGTGGCGCTGAAGTTGTCTGTGAATGTGGAGTTGGTGGCATGTGAAACCCGCATGTGGAGAATTGGTTCGTGTGGGATTCTCTACAAGGTTCATTCCTACATAATGCACTCAAAGGGCATTAAGCCTAGAGTGTGAAAACTGAGTTTCCTTGAGAGCTGCTTGGAAGCCTGATGGTGTGTGAAGTTAGTGAGCCAAATGGAGTTGTTCTCCCACAAGAACCACTCGGCTGATTCTTCTTCAATATGCGCTTCACCAACATGCAGTGTTTCCTTGATTGAATTAGCTCTCACATCAATATTTTCGCCTAGAGCCTTTGCATTGAGGGCTATCTGAAAATGGCTTTGGCGCTGAAGTTGTCTGTGAATGTGGAGTTGGTGGCATGTGAAACCCGCATGTGGAGCATTGGTTTGTGTGGGATGCTCTACCAGGTTCATTTCAGTCCTAGGCACTCAAAGGGCATTAAGCCTAGAGTGTGAAAACTGAGTTTCCTTGAGAGCTGCTTGGAAGCCTGATGGTGTGTGAAGTTAGTGAGCCAAATGGAGTTGTTCTCCCACAAGAACCACTCGGCTGATTCTTCTTCAATATGCGCTTCACCAACATGCAGTGTTTCCTTGATTGAATTAGCTCTCACACCAATATTTTCGCCTAGAGCCTTTGCATTGAGGGCTATCTGAAAATGGCTTTGGCGCTGAAGTTGTCTGTGAATGTGGAGTTGGTGGCATGTGAAACCCGCATGTGGAGCATTGGTTTGTGTGGGATGCTCTACAAGGTTCATTCCTACATAATGCACTCAAAGGGCATTAAGCCTAGAGTGTGAAAACTGAGTTTCCTTGAGAGCTGCTTGGAAGCCTGATGGTGTGTGAAGTTAGTGAGCCAAATGGAGTTGTTCTCCCACAAGAACCACTCGCCTGATTCTTGTTCAATATGCGCTTCACCAACATGTAGTGTTTCCTTGATTGAATTAGCTCTCACACCAATATTTGTGCCTAGAGCCTTTGCATTGAGGGCGATCTGAAAATGGCTTTGGCGCTGAAGTTGTCTGTGAATGTGGAGTTGGTGGCATGTGAAACCCGCATGTGGAGCATTGGTTTGTGTGGGATGCTCTACCAGGTTCTTTCCTAGATAATGCACTCAAAGGGCATTAAGCCTCGAGTGTGAAAACTGAGTTTCCTTGAGAGCTGCTTGGAAGCCTGATGGTGTGTGAAGTTAGTCAGCCAAATGGAGTTGTTCTCCCACAAGAACCACTCAGCTGATTCTTCTTCAATATGCGCTTCACCAACATGCAGTGTTTCCTTGATTGAATTAGCTCTCACACCAATATTTGCACCTAGAGCCTTTGCATTGAGTGCTATCTGAAAACGGTTGTGGCGCTGAAGTTGTCTGTGAATGTGGAGTTGGTGGCATGTGAAACCCGCCTGTGGAGCATTAGTTTGTGCGGGAAGCTCACCAAGCTTCATTTCAGTCTTAGGCACTCAAAGGGCATTAAGCCTAGAGTGTGAAAACTGAGTTTCCTTGAGAGCTGCTTGGAAGCCTGATGGTGTGTGAAGTTAGTGAGCCAAATGGAGTTGTTCTCCCACAAGAACCACGCTGCTGATTCTTCTTCAATATGCGCATCACCAACATGCAGTGTTTCCTTGATTGAATTAGCTCTCACACCAATATTTGCGCCTAGAGCCTTTGCATTGAGGGCTATCTGACAATGGCTTTGGCGCTGAAGTTGTCTATGAATGTGGAGTTGGTGGCATGTGAAACCCGCCTATGGAGCATTGGTTGGTGCGGGAAGCTCACCAAGCTTCATTTCAGTCGTAGGCACTCAAAGGGCATTAAGCCTAGAGTGTGAAAACTGAGTTTCCTTGAGAGCTGCATGGAAGCGTGATGGTGTGTGAATTTAGTCAGCCAAATGGAGTTGTTCTCCCACAAGAACCACGCTGCTGATTCTTCTTCAATATGCGCATCACCAACATGCAGTGTTTCCCTGATTGAATTAGCTCTCACAACAATATTTGGCCCTGGAGCCTTTGCATTGAGGGCTATCTGAAAATGGCTTTGGCGCTGAAGTTGTCTGTGAATGTGGAGTTGGTGGCATGTGAAACCCGCATGTGGAGCATTGGTTTGTGTGGGATGCTCTACCAGGTTCATTTCAGTCCTAGGCACTCAAAGGGCATTAAGCCTAGAGTGTGAAAACTGAGTTTCCTTGAGAGCTGCATGGAAACCAAATGGTGTGTGAAGTTAGTGAGCCAAATGGAGTTGTTCTCCCACAAGAACCACTCGGCTGATTCTTCTTCAATATGCGCATCACCAACATGCAGTGTTTCCCTGATTGAATTAGCTCTCACACCAATATTTCGCCTAGAGCCTTTGCATTGAGGGCTATCTGAAAATGGCTTTGGCGCTGAAGTTGTCTGTGAATGTGGAGTTGGTGGCATGTGAAACCCGCATGTGGAGCATTGGTTCGTGTGGGATTCTCTACCAGGTTCATTCCTACATAATGCACTCAAAGGGCATTAAGCCTAGAGTGTGAAAACTGAGTTTCCTTGAGAGCTGCTTGGAAGCCTGATGGTATGTGAAGTTAGTCAGCCAAATGGAGTTGTTCTCCCACAAGAACCACTCGGCTGATTCTTCTTCAATATGCGCTTCACCAACATGCAGTGTTTCCTTGATTGAATTAGCTCTCACATGAATATTTTCGCCTAGAGCCTTTGCATTGAGTGCTCTCTGAAAACCTCTTTGGCGCTGAAGTTGTCTGTGAATGTGGAGTTGGTGGCATGTGAAACCCGCATGTGGAGCATTGGTTTGTGTGGGATGCTCGACCAGGTTCATTCCTACATAATGCACTCAAAGGGCATTAAGCCTAGAGTGTGAAAACTGAGTTTCCTTGAGAGCTGCTTGGAAGCCTGATGGTGTGTGAAGTTAGTGAGCCAAATGGAGGTGTTCTCCCACAAGAACCACTCGGCTGATTCTTCTTCAATATGCGCTTCACCAACATGCAGTGTTTCCTTGATTGAATTAGCTCTCACACCAATATTTGGGCCTAGAGCCTTTGCCTTGAGGGCTATCTGAAAATGGCTTTGGCGCTGAAGTTGTCTGTGAATGTGGAGTTGGTGGCATGTGAAACCCGCATGTGGAGCATTGGTTTGTGTGGGATGCTCTACCAGGTTCATTCCTACATAATGCACTCAAAGGGCATTAAGCCTAGAGTGTGAAAACTGAGTTTCCTTGAGAGCTGCTTGGAAGCCTGATGGTGTGTGAAGTTAGTGAGCCAAATGGAGGTGTTCTCCCACAAGAACCACTCGGCTGATTCTTCTTCAATATGCGCTTCACCAACATGCAGTGTTTCCTTGATTGAATTAGCTCTCACACAAATATTTGGGCCTAGATCCTTTGCATTGAGGGCTATCTGAAAATGGCTTTGGCGCTGAAGTTGTCTGTGAATGTGGAGTTGGTGGCATGTGAAACCCGCATGTGGAGCATTGGTTTGTGCGGGAAGCTCACCAAGCTTCATTTCAGTCGTAGGCACTCAAAGGGCATTAAGCCTAGAGTGTGAAAACTGAGTTTCCTTGAGAGCTGCATGGAAGCCTGATGGTGTGTGAAGTGAGTCAGCCAAGTATAGTTATTCTCCCACAAGAACCACTCGGCTGATTCTTCTTCAATATGCGCTTCATCAACATGCAGTGTTTCCTTGATTGAATTAGCTCTCACACCAATATTTGCGCCTAGAGCCTTTGTATTGAGGGCTATCTGAAAATGGCTTTGGCGCTGAAGTTGTCTGTGAATGTGGAGTTGGTGGCATGTGAAACCCGCATGTGGAGCAATGGTTCGTGTGGGATGCTCGACCAGGTTCATTTCAGTCCTAGGCACTCACAGGGCATTAAGCCTAGAGTGTGAAAACTGAGTTTCCTTGAGAGCTGCTTGGAAGCCTGATGGTGTGTGAAGTTAGTCAGCCAAATGGAGGTGTTCTCCCACAAGAACCAATCGGCTGATTCTTCTTCAATATGCGCTTCACCAATATGCAGTGTTTCCTTGATTGAATTAGCTCTCACACCAATATTTGCGCCTAGAGCCTTTGCATTGAGGGCTATCTGAAAATGGCTTTGGCGCTGAAGTTGCCTGTGAATGTGGAGTTGGTGGCATGAGAAACCCGCATGTGGAGCATTGGTTTGTGTGGGATGCTCGACCAGGTTCATTCCTACATAATGCACTCAAAGGGCATTAAGCCTAGAGTGTGAAAACTGAGTTTCCTTGAGAGCTGCTTTTAAGCCTGATGGTGTGTGAAGTTAGTCAGCCAAGTGGAGTTGTTCTCCCACAAGAACCACTCGGCTGATTCGTCTTCAATATGCGCATCACCAACATGCACTGTTTCCTTGATTGAATTAGCTCTCACACCAATATTTGGCCCTGGAGCCTTTGCATTGAGTGCTATCTGAAAACGACTGTGGCGCTGAAGTTGTCTGTGAATGTGGAGTTGGTGGCATGTGAAACCCGCCATTGGAGCATTAGTTTGTGCGGGAAGCTCACCAAGTTTCATTTCAGTCCTAGGCACTCAAAGGGCATTAAGCCTAGAGTGTGAAAACTGAGTTTCCTTGAGAGCTGCTTGGAAGCCTGATGGTGTGTGAAGTTAGTGAGCCAAATGGAGTTGTTCTCCCACAAGAACCACTCGGCTGATCCTTCTTCAATATGCGCTTCACCAACATGCAGTGTTTCCTTGATTGAATTAGCTCTCACACCAATATTTGCGCCTAGAGCCTTTGCATTGAGGGCTATCTGAAAACGGTTTTGGCGCTGAAGTTGTCTGTGAATGTGGAGTTGGTGGCATGTGAAACCCGCATGTGGAGCATTGGTTTGTGTGGGATGCTCTACCAGGTTCATTCCTACATAATGCACTCAAAGGGCATTAAGCCTAGAGTGTGAAAACTGAGTTTCCTTGAGAGCTGCTTGGAAGCCTGATGGTGTGTGAAGTTAGTGAGTCAAATGGAGTTGTTCTCCCACAACAACCACTCGGCTGATTCTTCTTCAATATGCGCTTCACCAACATGCAGTGTTTCCTTGATTGAATTAGCTCTCACACCAATATTTGTGCCTAGAGCCTTTGCATTGAGTGCTCTCTGAAAACCTCTTTGGCGCTGAAGTTGTCTGTGAATGTGGAGTTGGTGGCATGTGAAACCCGCATGTGGAGCATTGGTTTGTGCGGGAAGCTCACCAAGCTTCATTTCAGTCGTAGGCACTCAAAGGGCATTAAGCCTAGAGTGTGAAAACTGAGTTTCCTTGAGAGCTGCTTGGAAGCGTGATGGTGTGTGAAGTTAGTCAGCCAAGTGGTGTTGTTCTCCCACAAGAACCACTCGGCTGATTCTTCTTCAATATGCGCTTCACCAACATGCAGTGTTTCCTTGATTGAATTAGCTCTCACACCAATATTTTCGCACCTAGATCCTTTGCATTGAGGGCTATCTGAAAATGGCTTTGGCGCTGAAGTTGTCTGTGAATGTGGAGTTGGTGGCATATGAAACCCGCATGTGGAGCATTGGTTTGTGTGGGATGCTCTACAAGGTTCATTCCTACATAATGCACTCAAAGGGCATTAAGCCTAGAGTGTGAAAACTGAGTTTCCTTGAGAGCTGCTTGGAAGCCTGATGGTGTGTGAAGTTAGTGAGCCAAATGGAGTTGTTCTCCCACAAGAACCACTCGGCTGATTCTTCTTCAATATGCGCATCACCAACATGCAGTGTTTCCTTGATTGAATTAGCTCTCACACCAATATTTGGCCCTGGAGCCTTTGCATTGAGTGCTATCTGAAAACGACTGTGGCGCTGAAGTTGTCTGTGATTGTGGAGTTGGTGGCATGTGAAACCCGCCAGTGGAGCATTAGTTTGTGCGGGAAGCTCACCAAGTTTCATTTCAGTCCTAGGCACTCAAAGGGCATTAAGCCTAGAGTGTGAAAACTGAGTTTCCTTGAGAGCTGCTTGGAAGCCTGATGGTGTGTGAAGTTAGTGAGCCAAATGGAGGTGTTCTCCCACAAGAACCACTCGGCTGATTCTTCTTCAATATGCGCTTCACCAACATGCAGTGTTTTCTTGATTGAATTAGCTCTCACACCAATATTTGCGCCTAGAGCCTTTGCATTGAGGGCTATCTGAAAACGACTGTGGCGCTGAAGTTGTCTGTGAATGTGGAGTTGGTGGCATGTGAAACCCGCATGTGGAGCATTGGTTTGTGTGGGATGCTCTACCAGGTTCTTTCCTAGAAAATGCACTCAAAGGGCATTAAGCCTAGAGTGTGAAAACTGAGTTTCCTTGAGAGCTGCTTGGAAGCCTGATGGTGTGTGAAGTTAGTGAGCCAAATGGAGTTGTTCTCCCACAAGAACCACTCGGCTGATTCTTCTTCAATATGCGCTTCACCAACATGCAGTGTTTCCTTGATTGAATTAGCTCTCACATCAATATTTTTTGCCTAGAGCCTTTGCATTGAGGGCTATCTGAAAATGGCTGTGGCGCTGAAGTTGTCTGTGAATGTGGAGTTGGTGGCATATGAAACCCGCATGTGGAGCATTGGTTCGTGTGGGATTCTCTACCAGGTTCATTCCTACATAATGCACTCAAAGGGCATTAAGCCTAGAGTGTGAAAACTGAGTTTCCTTGAGAGCTGCTTGGAAGCCTGATGGTGTGTGAAGTTAGTGAGCAAAATGGAGTTGTTCTCCCACAAGAACCACTCGGCTGATTCTTCTTCAATATGCGCTTCACCAACATGCAGTGTTTCCTTGATTGAATTAGCTCTCACACCAATATTTGCACCTAGAGCCTTTGCATTGAGGGCTATCTGAAAACGGTTTTGGCGCTGAAGTTGTCTGTGAATGTGGAGTTGGTGGCATGTGAAACCCGCATGTGGAGCATTGGTTTGTGTGGGATGCTCTACCAGGTTCTTTCCTAGAGAATGCACTCAAAGGGCATTAAGCCTAGAGTGTGAAAACTGAGTTTCCTTGAGAGCTGCTTGGAAGCCTGATGGTGTGTGAAGTTAGTGAGCCAAATGGAGTTGTTCTCCCACAAGAACCACTCGGCTGATTCTTCTTCAATATGCGCTTCACCAACATGCAGTGTTTTCTTGATTGAATTAGCTCTCACACCAATATTTGCGCCTAGAGCCTTTGCATTGAGGGCTACCTGACAATGGCTTTGGCGCTGAAGTTGTCTGTGAATGTGGAGTTGGTGGCATGTGAAACCCGCATGTGGAGCATTGGTTGGTGCGGGAAGCTCACCAAGCTTCATTTCAGTCCTAGGCACTCAAAGGGCATTAAGCCTAGAGTGTGAAAACTGAGTTTCTTTGAGAGCTGCTTGGAAGCGTGATGGTGTGTGAATTTAGTCAGCCAAATGGAGTTGTTCTCCCACAAGAACCACGCTGCTGATTCTTCTTCAATATGCGCTTCACCAACATGCAGTGTTTCCTTGATTGAATTAGCTCTCACACCAATATTTGGGCCTAGAGCCTTTGCATTGAGGGCTATCTGAAAATGGCTTTGGCGCTGAAGTTGTCTGTGAATGTGGAGTTGGTGGCATGTGAAACCCGCATGTGGAGCATTGGTTTGTGTGGGATGCTCTACCAGGTGCATTTCATTCCTAGGCACTCAAAGGGCATTAAGCCTAGAGTGTGAAAACTGAGTTTCCTTGAGAGCTGCATGGAAACCAAATGGTGTGTGAAGTTAGTGAGCCAAATGGAGTTGTTCTCCCACAAGAACCACTCGGCTGATTCTTCTTCAATATGCGTTTCACCAACATGCAGTGTTTCCTTGATTGAATTAGCTCTCACACCAATATTTGCGTCTAGAGCCTTTGCATTGAGCGCTATCTAAAAATGGCTTTGGCGCTGAAGTTGTCTGTGAATGTGGAGTTGGTGGCATGTGAAACCCGCATGTGGAGCATTGGTTTGTGTGGGATGCTCTACCAGGTTCTTTCCTAGAAAATGCACTCAAAGGGCATTAAGCCTAGAGTGTGAAAACTGAGTTTCCTTGAGAGCTGCTTGGAAGCCTGATGGTGTGTGAAGTTAGTGAGCCAAATGGAGTTGTTCTCCCACAAGAACCACTCGGCTGATTCTTCTTCAATATGCGCTTCACCAACATGCAGTGTTTCCTTGATTGAATTAGCTCTCACACCAATATTTTTTGCCTAGAGCCTTTGCATTGAGGGCTATCTGAAAATGGCTGTGGCGCTGAAGTTGTCTGTGAATGTGGAGTTGGTGGCATGTGAAACCCGCATGTGGAGAATTGGTTCGTGTGGGATTCTCTACAAGGTTCATTCCTACATAATGCACTCAAAGGGCATTAAGCCTAGAGTGTGAAAACTGAGTTTCCTTGAGAGCTGCTTGGAAGCCTGATGGTGTGTGAAGTTAGTGAGCCAAATGGAGTTGTTCTCCCACAAGAACCACTCGGCTGATTCTTCTTCAATATGCGCTTCACCAACATGCAGTGTTTCCTTGATTGAATTAGCTCTCACATCAATATTTTCGCCTAGAGCCTTTGCATTGAGGGCTATCTGAAAATGGCTTTGGCGCTGAAGTTGTCTGTGAATGTGGAGTTGGTGGCATGTGAAACCCGCATGTGGAGCATTGGTTTGTGTGGGATGCTCTACCAGGTTCATTTCAGTCCTAGGCACTCAAAGGGCATTAAGCCTAGAGTGTGAAAACTGAGTTTCCTTGAGAGCTGCTTGGAAGCCTGATGGTGTGTGAAGTTAGTGAGCCAAATGGAGTTGTTCTCCCACAAGAACCACTCGGCTGATTCTTCTTCAATATGCGCTTCACCAACATGCAGTGTTTCCTTGATTGAATTAGCTCTCACACCAATATTTTCGCCTAGAGCCTTTGCATTGAGGGCTATCTGAAAATGGCTTTGGCGCTGAAGTTGTCTGTGAATGTGGAGTTGGTGGCATGTGAAACCCGCATGTGGAGCATTGGTTTGTGTGGGATGCTCTACAAGGTTCATTCCTACATAATGCACTCAAAGGGCATTAAGCCTAGAGTGTGAAAACTGAGTTTCCTTGAGAGCTGCTTGGAAGCCTGATGGTGTGTGAAGTTAGTGAGCCAAATGGAGTTGTTCTCCCACAAGAACCACTCGCCTGATTCTTGTTCAATATGCGCTTCACCAACATGTAGTGTTTCCTTGATTGAATTAGCTCTCACACCAATATTTGTGCCTAGAGCCTTTGCATTGAGGGCGATCTGAAAATGGCTTTGGCGCTGAAGTTGTCTGTGAATGTGGAGTTGGTGGCATGTGAAACCCGCATGTGGAGCATTGGTTTGTGTGGGATGCTCTACCAGGTTCTTTCCTAGATAATGCACTCAAAGGGCATTAAGCCTCGAGTGTGAAAACTGAGTTTCCTTGAGAGCTGCTTGGAAGCCTGATGGTGTGTGAAGTTAGTCAGCCAAATGGAGTTGTTCTCCCACAAGAACCACTCAGCTGATTCTTCTTCAATATGCGCTTCACCAACATGCAGTGTTTCCTTGATTGAATTAGCTCTCACACCAATATTTGCACCCAGAGCCTTTGCATTGAGTGCTATCTGAAAACGGTTGTGGCGCTGAAGTTGTCTGTGAATGTGGAGTTGGTGGCATGTGAAACCCGCCTGTGGAGCATTAGTTTGTGCGGGAAGCTCACCAAGCTTCATTTCAGTCTTAGGCACTCAAAGGGCATTAAGCCTAGAGTGTGAAAACTGAGTTTCCTTGAGAGCTGCTTGGAAGCCTGATGGTGTGTGAAGTTAGTGAGCCAAATGGAGTTGTTCTCCCACAAGAACCACGCTGCTGATTCTTCTTCAATATGCGCATCACCAACATGCAGTGTTTCCTTGATTGAATTAGCTCTCACACCAATATTTGCGCCTAGAGCCTTTGCATTGAGGGCTATCTGACAATGGCTTTGGCGCTGAAGTTGTCTATGAATGTGGAGTTGGTGGCATGTGAAACCCGCCTATGGAGCATTGGTTGGTGCGGGAAGCTCACCAAGCTTCATTTCAGTCGTAGGCACTCAAAGGGCATTAAGCCTAGAGTGTGAAAACTGAGTTTCCTTGAGAGCTGCATGGAAGCGTGATGGTGTGTGAATTTAGTCAGCCAAATGGAGTTGTTCTCCCACAAGAACCACGCTGCTGATTCTTCTTCAATATGCGCATCACCAACATGCAGTGTTTCCCTGATTGAATTAGCTCTCACAACAATATTTGGCCCTGGAGCCTTTGCATTGAGGGCTATCTGAAAATGGCTTTGGCGCTGAAGTTGTCTGTGAATGTGGAGTTGGTGGCATGTGAAACCCGCATGTGGAGCATTGGTTTGTGTGGGATGCTCTACCAGGTTCATTTCAGTCCTAGGCACTCAAAGGGCATTAAGCCTAGAGTGTGAAAACTGAGTTTCCTTGAGAGCTGCATGGAAACCAAATGGTGTGTGAAGTTAGTGAGCCAAATGGAGTTGTTCTCCCACAAGAACCACTCGGCTGATTCTTCTTCAATATGCGCATCACCAACATGCAGTGTTTCCCTGATTGAATTAGCTCTCACATGAATATTTTCGCCTAGAGCCTTTGCATTGAGTGCTCTCTGAAAACCTCTTTGGCGCTGAAGTTGTCTGTGAATGTGGAGTTGGTGGCATGTGAAACCCGCATGTGGAGCATTGGTTTGTGTGGGATGCTCGACCAGGTTCATTCCTACATAATGCACTCAAAGGGCATTAAGCCTAGAGTGTGAAAACTGAGTTTCCTTGAGAGCTGCTTGGAAGCCTGATGGTGTGTGAAGTTAGTGAGCCAAATGGAGGTGTTCTCCCACAAGAACCACTCGGCTGATTCTTCTTCAATATGCGCTTCACCAACATGCAGTGTTTCCTTGATTGAATTAGCTCTCACACCAATATTTGGGCCTAGAGCCTTTGCCTTGAGGGCTATCTGAAAATGGCTTTGGCGCTGAAGTTGTCTGTGAATGTGGAGTTGGTGGCATGTGAAACCCGCATGTGGAGCATTGGTTTGTGTGGGATGCTCTACCAGGTGCATTTCATTCCTAGGCACTCAAAGGGCATTAAGCCTAGAGTGTGAAAACTGAGTTTCCTTGAGAGCTGCTTGGAAGCCTGATGGTGTGTGAAGTTAGTGAGCCAAATGGAGGTGTTCTCCCACAAGAACCACTCGGCTGATTCTTCTTCAATATGCGCTTCACCAACATGCAGTGTTTCCTTGATTGAATTAGCTCTCACACAAATATTTGGGCCTAGATCCTTTGCATTGAGGGCTATCTGAAAATGGCTTTGGCGCTGAAGTTGTCTGTGAATGTGGAGTTGGTGGCATGTGAAACCCGCATGTGGAGCATTGGTTTGTGCGGGAAGCTCACCAAGCTTCATTTCAGTCGTAGGCACTCAAAGGGCATTAAGCCTAGAGTGTGAAAACTGAGTTTCCTTGAGAGCTGCATGGAAGCCTGATGGTGTGTGAAGTGAGTCAGCCAAGTATAGTTATTCTCCCACAAGAACCACTCGGCTGATTCTTCTTCAATATGCGCTTCATCAACATGCAGTGTTTCCTTGATTGAATTAGCTCTCACACCAATATTTGCGCCTAGAGCCTTTGTATTGAGGGCTATCTGAAAATGGCTTTGGCGCTGAAGTTGTCTGTGAATGTGGAGTTGGTGGCATGTGAAACCCGCATGTGGAGCAATGGTTCGTGTGGGATGCTCGACCAGGTTCATTTCAGTCCTAGGCACTCACAGGGCATTAAGCCTAGAGTGTGAAAACTGAGTTTCCTTGAGAGCTGCTTGGAAGCCTGATGGTGTGTGAAGTTAGTCAGCCAAATGGAGGTGTTCTCCCACAAGAACCAATCGGCTGATTCTTCTTCAATATGCGCTTCACCAATATGCAGTGTTTCCTTGATTGAATTAGCTCTCACACCAATATTTGCGCCTAGAGCCTTTGCATTGAGGGCTATCTGAAAATGGCTTTGGCGCTGAAGTTGCCTGTGAATGTGGAGTTGGTGGCATGAGAAACCCGCATGTGGAGCATTGGTTTGTGTGGGATGCTCGACCAGGTTCATTCCTACATAATGCACTCAAAGGGCATTAAGCATAGAGTGTGAAAACTGAGTTTCCTTGAGAGCTGCTTGGAAGCCTGATGGTGTGTGAAGTTAGTGAGCCAAATGGAGGTGTTCTCCCACAAGAACCACTCGGCTGATTCTTCTTCAATATGCGCTTCATCAACATGCAGTGTTTCCTTGATTGAATTAGCTCTCACACCAATATTTGCGCCTTGAGCCTTTGTGTTGAGGGCTATCTGAAAATGGCTTTGGCGCTGAAGTTGTCTGTGAATGTGGAGTTGGTGGCATGTGAAACCCGCATGTGGAGCATTGGTTCGTGTGGGATGCTCTACCAGGTTCATTTCAGTCCTAGGCACTCAAAGGGCATTAAGCCTAGAGTGTGAAAACTGAGTTTCCTTGAGAGCTGCTTGGAAGCCTGATGGTGTGTGAAGTTAGTCAGCCAAATGGAGTTGTTCTCCCACAAGAACCACTCGGCTGATTCTTCTTCAATATGCGCTTCACCAACATGCAGTGTTTCCTTGATTGAATTAGCTCTCACACCAATATTTGCGCCTAGAGCCTTTGCATTGAGGGCTATCCGAAAATGGCTTTGGCGCTGAAGTTGTCTGTGAATGTGAAGTTGGTGGCATGTGAAACCCGCCTGTGGAGCATTGGTTTGTGTGGGATGCTCTGCCAAGCTTCATTTCAGTCCTAGGCACTCAAAGCGCATTAAGCCTAGAGTGTGAAAACTGAGTTTCCTTGAGAGCTGCTTGGAAGCCTGATGGTGTGTGAAGTTAGTGAGCCAAATGGAGGTGTTCTCCCGCAAGAACCACTCGGCTGATTCTTCTTCAATATGCGCTTCACCAACATGCAGTGTTTCCTTGATTGAATTAGCTCTCACACCAATATTTGGGCCTAGAGCCTTTGCATTGAGTGCTCTCTGAAAATGGCTTTGTCGCTGAAGTTGTCTGTGAATGTGGAGTTGGTGGCATGTGAAACCAGCCTGTGGAGCATTGGTTGGTGCGGGAAGCTCACCAAGCTTCATTTCAGTTAGGCACTCAAAGGGCATTAAGCCTAGAGTGTGAAAACTGAGTTTCCTTGAGAGCTGCTTGGAAGCCTGATGGTGTGTGAAGTTAGTGAGCCAAATGGAGTTGTTCTCCCACAAGAACCACGCTGCTGATTCTTCTTCAATATGCGCATCACCAACATGCAGTGTTTCCTTGATTGAATTAGCTCTCACAACAATATTTGGCCCTGGAGCCTTTACATTGAGGGCTATCTGAAAATGGCTTTGGCGCTGAAGTTGTCTGTGAATGTGGAGTTGGTGGCATGTGAAACCCGCATGTGGAGCATTAGTTTGTGCGGGAAGCTCACCAAGCTTCATTTCAGTCCTAGGCACTCAAAGGGCATTAAGCCTAGAGTGTGAAAACTGAGTTTCCTTGAGAGCTGCTTGGAAGCCTGATGGTGTGTGAAGTTAGTGAGTCAAGTGGAGTTGTTCTCCCACAAGAACCACTCGGCTGATTCTTCTTCAATATGCGCTTCACCAACATGCAGTGTTTCCTTGATTGAATTAGCTCTCACACCAATATTTGGGCCTAGAGCCTTTGCATTGAGGGCTATCTGAAAATGGCTGTGGCGCTGAAGTTGTCTGTGAATTTGGAGTTGGTGGCATGTGAAACCCGCATGTGGAGCATTGGTTTGTGTGGGATGCTCTACCAGGTGCATTTCATTCCTAGGCACTCAAAGGGCATTAAGCCTAGAGTGTGAAAACTGAGTTTCCTTGAGAGCTGCTTGGAAGCCTGATGGTGTGTGAAGTTAGTGAGCCAAATGGAGGTGTTCTCCCACAAGAACCACTCGGCTGATTCTTCTTCAATATGCGCTTCACCAACATGCAGTGTTTCCTTGATTGAATTAGCTCTCACATCAATATTTTCGCCTAGAGCCTTTGCATTGAGGGCTATCTGAAAATGGCTTTGGCGCTGAAGTTGTCTGTGAATGTGGAGTTGGTGGCATGTGAAACCCGCATGTGGAGCATTGGTTTGTGTGGGATGCTCTACCAGGTTCATTCCTACATAATGCACTCAAAGGGCACTAAGCCTAGAGTGTGAAAACTGAGTTTCCTTGAGAGCTGCTTGGAAGCCTGATGGTGTGTGAAGTTAGTGAGTCAAATGGAGTTGTTCTCCCACAAGAACCACTCGGCTGATTCTTCTTCAATATGCGCTTCACCAACATGCAGTGTTTCCTTGATTGAATTAGCTCTCACACCAATATTTGTGCCTAGAGCCTTTGCATTGAGTGCACTCTGAAAACCTCTTTGGCGCTGAAATTGTCTGTGAATGTGGAGTTGGTGGCATGTGAAACCCGCATGTGGAGCATTGGTTTGTGCGGGAAGCTCATCAAGCTTCATTTCAGTCGTAGGCACTCAAAGGGCATTAAGCCTAGAGTGTGAAAACTGAGTTTCCTTGAGAGCTGCTTTTAAGCCTGATGGTGTGTGAAGTTAGTCAGCCAAGTGGAGTTGTTCTCCCACAAGAACCACTCGGCTGATTCTTCTTCAATATGCGCTTCACCAACATGCAGTGTTTCCTTGATTGAATTAGCTCTCACACCAATATTTTCGCCTAGAGCCTTTGCATTGAGGGCTATCTGAAAATGGCTTTGGCGCTGAAGTTGTCTGTGAATGTGGAGTTGGTGGCATGTGAAACCCCCATGTGGAGCATTGGTTTGTGTGGGATGCTCTACCAGGTTCATTCCTACATAATGCACTCAAAGGGCATTAAGCCTAGAGTGTGAAAACTGAGTTTCCTTGAGAGCTGCTTGGAAGCCTGATGGTGTGTGAAGTTAGTGAGTCAAATGGAGTTGTTCTCCCACAAGAACCACTCGGCTGATTCTTCTTCAATATGCGCTTCACCAACATGCAGTGTTTCCTTGATTGAATTAGCTCTCACACCAATATTTGTGCCTAGAGCCTTTGCATTGAGTGCTCTCTGAAAACCTCTTTGGCGCTGAAGTTGTCTTTGAATGTGGAGTTGGTGGCATGTGAAACCCGCATGTGGAGCATTGGTTTGTGCGGGAAGCTCACCAAGCTTCATTTCAGTCGTAGGCACTCAAAGGGCATTAAGCCTAGAGTGTGAAAACTGAGTTTCCTTGAGAGCTGCTTTTAAGCCTGATGGTGTGTGAAGTTAGTCAGCCAAGTGGAGTTGTTCTCCCACAAGAACCACTCGGCTGATTCTTCTTCAATATGCGCATCACCAACATGCAGTGTTTCCTTGATTGAATTAGCTCTCACACCAATATTTGGCCCTGGAGCCTTTGCATTGAGTGCTATCTGAAAACGACTGTGGCGCTGAAGTTGTCTGTGAATGTGGAGTTGGTGGCATGTGAAACCCGCCATTGGAGCATTAGTTTGTGCGGGAAGCTCACCAAGTTTCATTTCAGTCCTAGGCACTCAAAGGGCATTAAGCCTAGAGTGTGAAAACTGAGTTTCCTTGAGAGCTGCTTGGAAGCCTGATGGTGTGTGAAGTTAGTGAGCCAAATGGAGTTGTTCTCCCACAAGAACCACTCGGCTGATCCTTCTTCAATATGCGCTTCACCAACATGCAGTGTTTCCTTGATTGAATTAGCTCTCACACCAATATTTGCGCCTAGAGCCTTTGCATTGAGGGCTATCTGAAAACGGTTTTGGCGCTGAAGTTGTCTGTGAATGTGGAGTTGGTGGCATGTGAAACCCGCATGTGGAGCATTGGTTTGTGTGGGATGCTCTACCAGGTTCATTCCTACATAATGCACTCAAAGGGCATTAAGCCTAGAGTGTGAAAACTGAGTTTCCTTGAGAGCTGCTTGGAAGCCTGATGGTGTGTGAAGTTAGTGAGTCAAATGGAGTTGTTCTCCCACAACAACCACTCGGCTGATTCTTCTTCAATATGCGCTTCACCAACATGCAGTGTTTCCTTGATTGAATTAGCTCTCACACCAATATTTGTGCCTAGAGCCTTTGCATTGAGTGCTCTCTGAAAACCTCTTTGGCGCTGAAGTTGTCTGTGAATGTGGAGTTGGTGGCATGTGAAACCCGCATGTGGAGCATTGGTTTGTGCGGGAAGCTCACCAAGCTTCATTTCAGTCGTAGGCACTCAAAGGGCATTAAGCCTAGAGTGTGAAAACTGAGTTTCCTTGAGAGCTGCTTGGAAGCGTGATGGTGTGTGAAGTTAGTCAGCCAAGTGGTGTTGTTCTCCCACAAGAACCACGCTGCTGATTCTTCTTCAATATGCGCTTCACCAACATGCAGTGTTTCCTTGATTGAATTAGCTCTCACACCAATATTTTCGCACCTAGATCCTTTGCATTGAGGGCTATCTGAAAATGGCTTTGGCGCTGAAGTTGTCTGTGAATGTGGAGTTGGTGGCATATGAAACCCGCATGTGGAGCATTGGTTTGTGTGGGATGCTCTACAAGGTTCATTCCTACATAATGCACTCAAAGGGCATTAAGCCTAGAGTGTGAAAACTGAGTTTCCTTGAGAGCTGCTTGGAAGCCTGATGGTGTGTGAAGTTAGTGAGCCAAATGGAGTTGTTCTCCCACAAGAACCACTCGGCTGATTCTTCTTCAATATGCGCATCACCAACATGCAGTGTTTCCTTGATTGAATTAGCTCTCACACCAATATTTGGCCCTGGAGCCTTTGCATTGAGTGCTATCTGAAAACGACTGTGGCGCTGAAGTTGTCTGTGATTGTGGAGTTGGTGGCATGTGAAACCCGCCAGTGGAGCATTAGTTTGTGCGGGAAGCTCACCAAGTTTCATTTCAGTCGTAGGCACTCAAAGGGCATTAAGCCTAGAGTGTGAAAACTGAGTTTCCTTGAGAGCTGCTTTTAAGCCTGATGGTGTGTGAAGTTACTCAGCCAAGTGGAGTTGTTCTCCCACAAGAACCACTCGGCTGATTCTTCTTCAATATGCGCTTCACCAACATGCAGTGTTTCCTTGATTGAATTAGCTCTCACACCAATATTTTCGCCTAGAGCCTTTGCATTGAGGGCTATCTGAAAATGGCTTTGGCGCTGAAGTTGTCTGTGAATGTGGAGTTGGTGGCATGTGAAACCCCCATGTGGAGCATTGGTTTGTGTGGGATGCTCTACCAGGTTCATTCCTACATAATGCACTCAAAGGGCATTAAGCCTAGAGTGTGAAAACTGAGTTTCCTTGAGAGCTGCTTGGAAGCCTGATGGTGTGTGAAGTTAGTGAGTCAAATGGAGTTGTTCTCCCACAAGAACCACTCGGCTGATTCTTCTTCAATATGCGCTTCACCAACATGCAGTGTTTCCTTGATTGAATTAGCTCTCACACCAATATTTGTGCCTAGAGCCTTTGCATTGAGTGCTCTCTGAAAACCTCTTTGGCGCTGAAGTTGTCTTTGAATGTGGAGTTGGTGGCATGTGAAACCCGCATGTGGAGCATTGGTTTGTGCGGGAAGCTCACCAAGCTTCATTTCAGTCGTAGGCACTCAAAGGGCATTAAGCCTAGAGTGTGAAAACTGAGTTTCCTTGAGAGCTGCTTTTAAGCCTGATGGTGTGTGAAGTTAGTCAGCCAAGTGGAGTTGTTCTCCCACAAGAACCACTCGGCTGATTCTTCTTCAATATGCGCATCACCAACATGCAGTGTTTCCTTGATTGAATTAGCTCTCACACCAATATTTGGCCCTGGAGCCTTTGCATTGAGTGCTATCTGAAAACGACTGTGGCGCTGAAGTTGTCTGTGAATGTGGAGTTGGTGGCATGTGAAACCCGCATGTGGAGCATTAGTTTGTGCGGGAAGCTCACCAAGTTTCATTTCAGTCCTAGGCACTCAAAGGGCATTAAGCCTAGAGTGTGAAAACTGAGTTTCCTTGAGAGCTGCTTGGAAGCCTGATGGTGTGTGAAGTTAGTGAGCCAAATGGAGTTGTTCTCCCACAAGAACCACTCGGCTGATCCTTCTTCAATATGCGCTTCACCAACATGCAGTGTTTCCTTGATTGAATTAGCTCTCACACCAATATTTGCGCCTAGAGCCTTTGCATTGAGGGCTATCTGAAAACGGTTTTGGCGCTGAAGTTGTCTGTGAATGTGGAGTTGGTGGCATGTGAAACCCGCATGTGGAGCATTGGTTTGTGTGGGATGCTCTACCAGGTTCATTCCTACATAATGCACTCAAAGGGCATTAAGCCTAGAGTGTGAAAACTGAGTTTCCTTGAGAGCTGCTTGGAAGCCTGATGGTGTGTGAAGTTAGTGAGTCAAATGGAGTTGTTCTCCCACAACAACCACTCGGCTGATTCTTCTTCAATATGCGCTTCACCAACATGCAGTGTTTCCTTGATTGAATTAGCTCTCACACCAATATTTGTGCCTAGAGCCTTTGCATTGAGTGCTCTCTGAAAACCTCTTTGGCGCTGAAGTTGTCTGTGAATGTGGAGTTGGTGGCATGTGAAACCCGCATGTGGAGCATTGGTTTGTGCGGGAAGCTCACCAAGCTTCATTTCAGTCGTAGGCACTCAAAGGGCATTAAGCCTAGAGTGTGAAAACTGAGTTTCCTTGAGAGCTGCTTGGAAGCGTGATGGTGTGTGAAGTTAGTCAGCCAAGTGGTGTTGTTCTCCCACAAGAACCACTCGGCTGATTCTTCTTCAATATGCGCTTCACCAACATGCAGTGTTTCCTTGATTGAATTAGCTCTCACACCAATATTTTCGCACCTAGATCCTTTGCATTGAGGGCTATCTGAAAATGGCTTTGGCGCTGAAGTTGTCTGTGAATGTGGAGTTGGTGGCATATGAAACCCGCATATGGAGCATTGGTTTGTGTGGGATGCTCTACAAGGTTCATTCCTACATAATGCACTCAAAGGGCATTAAGCCTAGAGTGTGAAAACTGAGTTTCCTTGAGAGCTGCTTGGAAGCCTGATGGTGTGTGAAGTTAGTCAGCCAAATGGAGTTGTTCTCCCACAAGAACCACTCGGCTGATTCTTCTTCAATATGCGCATCACCAACATGCAGTGTTTCCTTGATTGAATTAGCTCTCACACCAATATTTGGCCCTGGAGCCTTTGCATTGAGTGCTATCTGAAAACGACTGTGGCGCTGAAGTTGTCTGTGATTGTGGAGTTGGTGGCATGTGAAACCCGCCAGTGGAGCATTAGTTTGTGCGGGAAGCTCACCAAGTTTCATTTCAGTCCTAGGCACTCAAAGGGCATTAAGCCTAGAGTGTGAAAACTGAGTTTCCTTGAGAGCTGCTTGGAAGCCTGATGGTGTGTGAAGTTAGTGAGCCAAATGGAGGTGTTCTCCCACAAGAACCACTCGGCTGATTCTTCTTCAATATGCGCTTCACCAACATGCAGTGTTTCCTTGATTGAATTAGCTCTCACACCAATATTTTCGCCTAGAGCCTTTGCATTGAGGGCTATCTGAAAACGACTGTGGCGCTGAAGTTGTCTGTGAATGTGGAGTTGGTGGCATGTGAAACCCGCCATTGGAGCATTGGTTTGTGTGGGATGCTCTACCAGGTTCTTTCCTAGAAAATGCACTCAAAGGGCATTAAGCCTAGAGTGTGAAAACTGAGTTTCCTTGAGAGCTGCTTGGAAGCCTGATGGTGTGTGAAGTTAGTGAGCCAAATGGAGTTGTTCTCCCACAAGAACCACTCGGCTGATTCTTCTTCAATATGCGCTTCACCAACATGCAGTGTTTCCTTGATTGAATTAGCTCTCACATCAATATTTTTTGCCTAGAGCCTTTGCATTGAGGGCTATCTGAAAATGGCTGTGGCGCTGAAGTTGTCTGTGAATGTGGAGTTGGTGGCATGTGAAACCCGCATGTGGAGCATTGGTTCGTGTGGGATTCTCTACCAGGTTCATTCCTACATAATGCACTCAAAGGGCATTAAGCCTAGAGTGTGAAAACTGAGTTTCCTTGAGAGCTGCTTGGAAGCCTGATGGTGTGTGAAGTTAGTGAGCCAAATGGAGTTGTTCTCCCACAAGAACCACTCGGCTGATTCTTCTTCAATATGCGCTTCACCAACATGCAGTGTTTCCTTGATTGAATTAGCTCTCACACCAATATTTGCACCTAGAGCCTTTGCATTGAGGGCTATCTGAAAACGGTTTTGGCGCTGAAGTTGTCTGTGAATGTGGAGTTGGTGGCATGTGAAACCCGCATGTGGAGCATTGGTTTGTGTGGGATGCTCTACCAGGTTCTTTCCTAGAGAATGCACTCAAAGGGCATTAAGCCTAGAGTGTGAAAACTGAGTTTCCTTGAGAGCTGCTTGGAAGCCTGATGGTGTGTGAAGTTAGTGAGCCAAATGGAGTTGTTCTCCCACAAGAACCACTCGGCTGATTCTTCTTCAATATGCGCTTCACCAACATGCAGTGTTTTCTTGATTGAATTAGCTCTCACACCAATATTTGCGCCTAGAGCCTTTGCATTGAGGGCTACCTGACAATGGCTTTGGCGCTGAAGTTGTCTGTGAATGTGGAGTTGGTGGCATGTGAAACCCGCATGTGGAGCATTGGTTGGTGCGGGAAGCTCACCAAGCTTCATTTCAGTCCTAGGCACTCAAAGGGCATTAAGCCTAGAGTGTGAAAACTGAGTTTCTTTGAGAGCTGCTTGGAAGCGTGATGGTGTGTGAATTTAGTCAGCCAAATGGAGTTGTTCTCCCACAAGAACCACGCTGCTGATTCTTCTTCAATATGCGCTTCACCAACATGCAGTGTTTCCTTGATTGAATTAGCTCTCACACCAATATTTGGGCCTAGAGCCTTTGCATTGAGGGCTATCTGAAAATGGCTTTGGCGCTGAAGTTGTCTGTGAATGTGGAGTTGGTGGCATGTGAAACCCGCATGTGGAGCATTGGTTTGTGTGGGATGCTCTACCAGGTGCATTTCATTCCTAGGCACTCAAAGGGCATTAAGCCTAGAGTGTGAAAACTGAGTTTCCTTGAGAGCTGCATGGAAACCAAATGGTGTGTGAAGTTAGTGAGCCAAATGGAGTTGTTCTCCCACAAGAACCACTCGGCTGATTCTTCTTCAATATGCGTTTCACCAACATGCAGTGTTTCCTTGATTGAATTAGCTCTCACACCAATATTTGCGTCTAGAGCCTTTGCATTGAGCGCTATCTAAAAATGGCTTTGGCGCTGAAGTTGTCTGTGAATGTGGAGTTGGTGGCATGTGAAACCCGCATGTGGAGCATTGGTTTGTGTGGGATGCTCTACCAGGTTCTTTCCTAGAAAATGCACTCAAAGGGCATTAAGCCTAGAGTGTGAAAACTGAGTTTCCTTGAGAGCTGCTTGGAAGCCTGATGGTGTGTGAAGTTAGTGAGCCAAATGGAGTTGTTCTCCCACAAGAACCACTCGGCTGATTCTTCTTCAATATGCGCTTCACCAACATGCAGTGTTTTTTTGATTGAATTAGCTCTCACACCAATATTTTTTGCCTAGAGCCTTTGCATTGAGGGCTATCTGAAAATGGCTGTGGCGCTGAAGTTGTCTGTGAATGTGGAGTTGGTGGCATGTGAAACCCGCATGTGGAGAATTGGTTCGTGTGGGATTCTCTACAAGGTTCATTCCTACATAATGCACTCAAAGGGCATTAAGCCTAGAGTGTGAAAACTGAGTTTCCTTGAGAGCTGCTTGGAAGCCTGATGGTGTGTGAAGTTAGTGAGCCAAATGGAGTTGTTCTCCCACAAGAACCACTCGGCTGATTCTTCTTCAATATGCGCTTCACCAACATGCAGTGTTTTCTTGATTGAATTAGCTCTCATATCAATATTTTCGCCTAGAGCCTTTGCATTGAGGGCTATCTGAAAATGGCTTTGGCGCTGAAGTTGTCTGTGAATGTGGAGTTGGTGGCATGTGAAACCCGCATGTGGAGCATTGGTTTGTGTGGGATGCTCTACCAGGTTCATTTCAGTCCTAGGCACTCAAAGGGCATTAAGCCTAGAGTGTGAAAACTGAGTTTCCTTGAGAGCTGCTTGGAAGCCTGATGGTGTGTGAAGTTAGTGAGCCAAATGGAGTTGTTCTCCCACAAGAACCACTCGGCTGATTCTTCTTCAATATGCGCTTCACCAACATGCAGTGTTTCCTTGATTGAATTAGCTCTCACACCAATATTTTCGCCTAGAGCCTTTGCATTGAGGGCTATCTGAAAATGGCTTTGGCGCTGAAGTTGTCTGTGAATGTGGAGTTGGTGGCATGTGAAACCCGCATGTGGAGCATTGGTTTGCGTGGGATGCTCTACCAGGTTCTTTCCTAGATAATGCACTCAAAGGGCATTAAGCCTCGAGTGTGAAAACTGAGTTTCCTTGAGAGCTGCTTGGAACCCTGATGGTGTGTGAAGTTAGTCAGCCAAATGGAGTTGTTCTCCCACAAGAACCACTCAGCTGATTCTTCTTCAATATGCGCTTCACCAACATGCAGTGTTTCCTTGATTGAATTAGCTCTCACACCAATATTTGCACCTAGAGCCTTTGCATTGAGGGCGATCTGAAAACGGTTGTGGCGCTGAAGTTGTCTGTGAATGTGGAGTTGGTGGCATGTGAAACCCGCCTGTGGAGCATTAGTTTGTGCGGGAAGCTCACCAAGCTTCATTTCAGTCTTAGGCACTCAAAGGGCATTAAGCCTAGAGTGTGAAAACTGAGTTTCCTTGAGAGCTGCTTGGAAGCCTGATGGTGTGTGAAGTTAGTGAGCCAAATGGAGTTGTTCTCCCACAAGAACCACGCTGCTGATTCTTCTTCAATATGCGCATCACCAACATGCAGTGTTTCCTTGATTGAATTAGCTCTCACACCAATATTTGCGCCTAGAGCCTTTGCATTGAGGGCTATCTGACAATGGCTTTGGCGCTGAAGTTGTCTATGAATGTGGAGTTGGTGGCATGTGAAACCCGCCTATGGAGCATTGGTTGGTGCGGGAAGCTCACCAAGCTTCATTTCAGTCGTAGGCACTCAAAGGGCATTAAGCCTAGAGTGTGAAAACTGAGTTTCCTTGAGAGCTGCATGGAAGCGTGATGGTGTGTGAATTTAGTCAGCCAAATGGAGTTGTTCTCCCACAAGAACCACGCTGCTGATTCTTCTTCAATATGCGCATCACCAACATGCAGTGTTTCCCTGATTGAATTAGCTCTCACAACAATATTTGGCCCTGGAGCCTTTGCATTGAGGGCTATCTGAAAATGGCTTTGGCGCTGAAGTTGTCTGTGAATGTGGAGTTGGTGGCATGTGAAACCCGCATGTGGAGCATTGGTTTGTGTGGGATGCTCTACCAGGTTCATTTCAGTCCTAGGCACTCAAAGGGCATTAAGCCTAGAGTGTGAAAACTGAGTTTCCTTGAGAGCTGCATGGAAACCAAATGGTGTGTGAAGTTAGTGAGCCAAATGGAGTTGTTCTCCCACAAGAACCACTCGGCTGATTCTTCTTCAATATGCGCATCACCAACATGCAGTGTTTCCCTGATTGAATTAGCTCTCACACCAATATTTCGCCTAGTGCCTTTGCATTGAGGGCTATCTGAAAATGGCTTTGGCGCTGAAGTTGTCTGTGAATGTGGAGTTGGTGGCATGTGAAACCCGCATGTGGAGCATTGGTTCGTGTGGGATGCTCTACCAGGTTCTTTCCTAGAAAATGCACTCAAAGGGCATTAAGCCTAGAGTGTGAAAACTGAGTTTCCTTGAGAGCTGCATGGACGCCTGATGGTGTGTGACGTTAGTGAGCCAAATGGAGTTGTTCTCCCACAAGAACCACTCAGCTGATTCTTCTTCAATATGCGCTTCACCAACATGCAGTGTTTCCTTGATTGAATTAGCTCTCACACCAATATTTTTTGCCTAGAGCCTTTGCATTGAGGGCTATCTGAAAATGGCTTTGGCGCTGAAGTTGTCTGTGAATGTGGAGTTGGTGGCATGTGAAACCCGCATGTGGAGCATTAGTTTGTGTGGGATGCTGTACCAGGTTCATTCCTACATAATGTACTCAAAGGGCATTAAGCCTAGAGTGTGAAAACTGAGTTTCCTTGAGAGCTGCTTGGAAGTCTGATGGTGTGTGAAGTTAGTGAGCCAAATGGAGTTGTTCTCCCACAAGAACCACTCGGCTGATTCTTCTTCAATATGCGCATCACCAACATGCAGTGTTTCCCTGATTGAATTAGCTCTCACACCAATATTTCGCCTAGAGCCTTTGCATTGAGGGCTATCTGAAAATGGCTTTGGCGCTGAAGTTGTCTGTGAATGTGGAGTTGGTGGCATGTGAAACCCGCATGTGGAGCATTGGTTCGTGTGGGATGCTCTACCAGGTTCTTTCCTAGAAAATGCACTCAAAGGGCATTAAGCCTAGAGTGTGAAAACTGAGTTTCCTTGAGAGCTGCATGGACGCCTGATGGTGTGTGACGTTAGTGAGCCAAATGGAGTTGTTCTCCCACAAGAACCACTCAGCTGATTCTTCTTCAATATGCGCTTCACCAACATGCAGTGTTTCCTTGATTGAATTAGCTCTCACACCAATATTTTTTGCCTAGAGCCTTTGCATTGAGGGCTATCTGAAAATGGCTTTGGCGCTGAAGTTGTCTGTGAATGTGGAGTTGGTGGCATGTGAAACCCGCATGTGGAGCATTAGTTTGTGTGGGATGCTGTACCAGGTTCATTCCTACATAATGTACTCAAAGGGCATTAAGCCTAGAGTGTGAAAACTGAGTTTCCTTGAGAGCTGCTTGGAAGTCTGATGGTGTGTGAAGTTAGTGAGCCAAATGGAGTTGTTCTCCCACAAGAACCACTCGGCTGATTCTTCTTCAATATGCGCTTCACCAACATGCAGTGTTTCCTTGATTGAATTAGCTCTCACACCAATATTTTTTGCCTAGAGCCTTTGCATTGAGGGCTATCTGAAAATGGCTTTGGCGCTGAAGTTGTCTGTGAATGTGGAGTTGGTGGCATGTGAAACCCGCATGTGGAGCATTGGTTCGTGTGGGATTCTCTACCAGGTTCATTCCTACATAATGCACTCAAAGGGCATTAAGCCTAGAGTGTGAAAACTGAGTTTCCTTGAGAGCTGCTTGGAAGCCTGATGGTGTGTGAAGTTAGTCAGCCAAATGGAGTTGTTCTCCCACAAGAACCACTCGGCTGATTCTTCTTCAATATGCGCTTCACCAACATGCAGTGTTTCCTTGATTGAATTAGCTCTCACATGAATATTTTCGCCTAGAGCCTTTGCATTGAGTGCTCTCTGAAAACCTCTTTGGCGCTGAAGTTGTCTGTGAATGTGGAGTTGGTGGCATGTGAAACCCGCATGTGGAGCATTGGTTTGTGTGGGATGCTCGACCAGGTTCTTTCCTAGAAAATGCACTCAAAGGGCATTAAGCCTAGAGTGTGAAAACTGAGTTTCCTTGAGAGCTGCTTGGAAGCCTGATGGTGTGTGAAGTTAGTGAGCCAAATGGAGGTGTTCTCCCACAAGAACCACTCGGCTGATTCTTCTTCAATATGCGCTTCACCAACATGCAGTGTTTCCTTGATTGAATTAGCTCTCACACCAATATTTGGGCCTAGAGCCTTTGCCTTGAGGGCTATCTGAAAATGGCTTTGGCGCTGAAGTTGTCTGTGAATGTGGAGTTGGTGGCATGTGAAACCCGCATGTGGAGCATTGGTTTGTGTGGGATGCTCTACCAGGTTCATTCCTACATAATGCACTCAAAGGGCATTAAGCCTAGAGTGTGAAAACTGAGTTTCCTTGAGAGCTGCTTGGAAGCCTGATGGTGTGTGAAGTTAGTGAGCCAAATGGAGGTGTTCTCCCACAAGAACCACTCGGCTGATTCTTCTTCAATATGCGCTTCACCAACATGCAGTGTTTCCTTGATTGAATTAGCTCTCACACAAATATTTGGGCCTAGATCCTTTGCATTGAGGGCTATCTGAAAATGGCTTTGGCGCTGAAGTTGTCTGTGAATGTGGAGTTGGTGGCATGTGAAACCCGCATGTGGAGCATTGGTTTGTGCGGGAAGCTCACCAAGCTTCATTTCAGTCGTAGGCACTCAAAGGGCATTAAGCCTAGAGTGTGAAAACTGAGTTTCCTTGAGAGCTGCATGGAAGCCTGATGGTGTGTGAAGTGAGTCAGCCAAGTATAGTTATTCTCCCACAAGAACCACTCGGCTGATTCTTCTTCAATATGCGCTTCATCAACATGCAGTGTTTCCTTGATTGAATTAGCTCTCACACCAATATTTGCGCCTAGAGCCTTTGTATTGAGGGCTATCTGAAAATGGCTTTGGCGCTGAAGTTGTCTGTGAATGTGGAGTTGGTGGCATGTGAAACCCGCATGTGGAGCAATGGTTCGTGTGGGATGCTCGACCAGGTTCATTTCAGTCCTAGGCACTCACAGGGCATTAAGCCTAGAGTGTGAAAACTGAGTTTCCTTGAGAGCTGCTTGGAAGCCTGATGGTGTGTGAAGTTAGTCAGCCAAATGGAGTTGTTCTCCCACAAGAACCACTCGGCTGATTCTTCTTCAATATGCGCTTCACCAACATGCAGTGTTTCCTTGATTGAATTAGCTCTCACACCAATATTTTCGCCTAGAGCCTTTGCATTGAGGGCTATCTGAAAATGGCTTTGGCGCTGAAGTTGTCTGTGAATGTGAAGTTGGTGGCATGTGAAACCCGCCTGTGGAGCATTGGTTTGTGTGGGATGCTCTGCCAAGCTTCATTTCAGTCCTAGGCACTCAAAGCGCATTAAGCCTAGAGTGTGAAAACTGAGTTTCCTTGAGAGCTGCTTGGAAGCCTGATGGTGTGTGAAGTTAGTGAGCCAAATGGAGGTGTTCTCCCGCAAGAACCACTCGGCTGATTCTTCTTCAATATGCGCTTCACCAACATGCAGTGTTTCCTTGATTGAATTAGCTCTCACACCAATATTTGGGCCTAGAGCCTTTGCATTGAGAGCTATCTGAAAATGGCTTTGGCGCTGAAGTTGTCTGTGAATGTGGAGTTGGTGGCATGTGAAACCTGCATGCGGAGCATTGGTTCGTGTGGGATGCTCTACCAGGTTCATTTCAGTCCTAGGCACTCAAAGGGCATTAAGCCTAGAGTGTGAAAACTGAGTTTCCTTGAGAGCTGCTTGGAAGCCTGATGGTGTGTGAAGTTAGTGAGCCAAATGGAGGTGTTCTCCCGCAAGAACCACTCGGCTGATTCTTCTTCAATATGCGCTTCACCAACATGCAGTGTTTCCTTGATTGAATTAGCTCTCACACCAATATTTGCGCCTAGAGCCTTTGCATTGAGGGCTATCTGAAAATGGCTTTGGCGCTGAAGTTGTCTGTGAATGTGGAGTTGGTGGCATGTGAAACCCGCATGTGGAGCATTGGTTTGTGTGGGATGCTCGACCAGGTTCATTCCTACATAATGCACTCAAAGGGCATTAAGCCTAGAGTGTGAAAACTGAGTTTCCTTGAGAGCTGCATGGAAGCCTGATGGTGTGTGAAGTTAGTGAGCCAAATGGAGTTGTTCTCCCGCAAGAACCACTCGGCTGATTCTTCTTCAATATGCGCTTCACCAACATGCAGTGTTTCCTTGATTGAATTAGCTCTCACACCAATATTTTCGCCTAGAGCCTTTGCATTGACGGCTATCTGAAAATGGCTTTGGCGCTGAAGTTGCCTGTGAATGTGGAGTTGGTGGCATGTGAAACCCGCATGTGGAGCATTGGTTTGTTTGGGATGCTCTACCAGGTTCATTCCTACATAATGCACTCAAAGGGCATTAAGCCTAGAGTGTGAAAACTGAGTTTCCTTGAGAGCTGCTTGGAAGCCTGATGGTGTGTGAAGTTAGTGAGCCAAATGGAGTTGTTCTCCCACAAGAACCACTCGGCTGATTCTTCTTCAATATGCGCTTCACCAACATGCAGTGTTTCCTTGATTGAATTAGCTCCCACACCAATATTTGCGCCTAGAGCCTTTGTATTGAGGGCTATCTGAAAATGGCTTTGGCGCTGAAGTTGTCTGTGAATGTGGAGTTGGTGGCATGTGAAACCCGCATGTGGAGCATTCGTTTGTGTTTGATGCTCTACCAGGTTCATTTCAGTCCTATGCACTCAAAGGGCATTAAGCCTCGAGTGTGAAAACTGAGTTTCCTTGAGAGCTGCTTGGAAGCCTGATGGTGTGTGAAGTTAGTGAGCCAAATGGAGTTGTTCTCCCACAAGAACCACTCGGCTGATTCTTCTTCAATATGCGCTTCACCAACATGCAGTGTTTCCTTGATTGAATTAGCTCTCACACCAATATTTGCGTCTAGAGCCTTTGTATTGAGGGCTATCTGAAAATGGCTTTGGCGCTTAAGTTGTCTGTGAATGTGGAGTTGGTGGCCTGTGAAACCCGCATGCGGAGCATTGGTTTGTGTGGGATGCTCTACCAGGATCATTTCAGTCCTAGGCACTCAAACGACATTAAGCCTAGAGTGTGAAAACTGAGTTTCCTTGAGAGCTGCTTGGAAGCCTGATGGTGTGTGAAGTTAGTGAGCCAAATGGAGGTGTTCTCCCACAAGAACCACTCGGCTGATTCTTCTTCAATATGCGCTTCACCAACATGCAGTGTTTCCTTGATTGAATTAGCTCTCACACCAATATTTCGGCCTAGAACCTTTGCATTGAGGGCTGTCTGAAAATGGCTGTGGCGCTGAAGTTGCCTGTGAATGTGGAGTTGGTGGCATGTGAAACCCGCATGTGGAACATTCTTTTCTGTGGGATGCTCTACCAGGTTCATTCCTAGATAATGCACTCAAAGGGCACTAAGCATAGAGTGTGAAAACTGAGTTTCCTTGAGAGCTGCTTGGAAGCCTGATGGTTTGTGAAATTAGTGAGCCAAATGGAGTTGTTCTCCCACAAGAACCACTCGGCTGATCCTTCTTCAATATGCCCTTCACCAACATGCAGTGTTTCCTTGATTGAATTAGCTCTCACACCAATATTTACGTCTAGAGCCTTTGCATTGAGGGCTGTCTGAAAATGGCTGTGGCGCTGAAGTTGTCTGTGAATGTGGAGTTGGTGGCATGTGAAACCCGCATGTGGAGCATTGGTTTGTGTGGGATGCTCACCAAGCTTCATTTCAGTCCTAGGCACTCAAAGGGCACTAAGCATAGAGTGTGAAAACTGAGTTTCCTTGAGAGCTGCTTGGAAGCCTGATGGTGTGTGAAGTTAGTGAGCCAAATGGAGGTGTTCTCCCACAAGAACCACTCGGCTGATTCTTCTTCAATATGCGCTTCACCAACATGCAGTGTTTCCTTGATTGAATTAGCTCTCACACCAATATTTGGGCCTAGAGCCTTTGCCTTGAGGGCTATCTGAAAATGGCTTTGGCGCTGAAGTTGTCTGTGAATGTGGAGTTGGTGGCATGTGAAACCCGCATGTGGAGCATTGGTTTGTGTGGGATGCTCTACCAGGTTCATTCCTACATAATGCACTCAAAGGGCATTAAGCCTAGAGTGTGAAAACTGAGTTTCCTTGAGAGCTGCTTGGAAGCCTGATGGTGTGTGAAGTTAGTGAGCCAAATGGAGGTGTTCTCCCACAAGAACCACTCGGCTGATTCTTCTTCAATATGCGCTTCACCAACATGCAGTGTTTCCTTGATTGAATTAGCTCTCACACAAATATTTGGGCCTAGATCCTTTGCATTGAGGGCTATCTGAAAATGGCTTTGGCGCTGAAGTTGTCTGTGAATGTGGAGTTGGTGGCATGTGAAACCCGCATGTGGAGCATTGGTTTGTGCGGGAAGCTCACCAAGCTTCATTTCAGTCGTAGGCACTCAAAGGGCATTAAGCCTAGAGTGTGAAAACTGAGTTTCCTTGAGAGCTGCATGGAAGCCTGATGGTGTGTGAAGTGAGTCAGCCAAGTATAGTTATTCTCCCACAAGAACCACTCGGCTGATTCTTCTTCAATATGCGCTTCATCAACATGCAGTGTTTCCTTGATTGAATTAGCTCTCACACCAATATTTGCGCCTAGAGCCTTTGTATTGAGGGCTATCTGAAAATGGCTTTGGCGCTGAAGTTGTCTGTGAATGTGGAGTTGGTGGCATGTGAAACCCGCATGTGGAGCAATGGTTCGTGTGGGATGCTCGACCAGGTTCATTTCAGTCCTAGGCACTCACAGAGCATTAAGCCTAGAGTGTGAAAACTGAGTTTCCTTGAGAGCTGCTTGGAAGCCTGATGGTGTGTGAAGTTAGTCAGCCAAATGGAGGTGTTCTCCCACAAGAACCAATCGGCTGATTCTTCTTCAATATGCGCTTCACCAATATGCAGTGTTTCCTTGATTGAATTAGCTCTCACACCAATATTTGCGCCTAGAGCCTTTGCATTGAGGGCTATCTGAAAATGGCTTTGGCGCTGAAGTTGCCTGTGAATGTGGAGTTGGTGGCATGTGAAACCCGCATGTGGAGCATTGGTTTGTGTGGGATGCTCGACCAGGTTCATTCCTACATAATGCACTCAAAGGGCATTAAGCATAGAGTGTGAAAACTGAGTTTCCTTGAGAGCTGCTTGGAAGCCTGATGGTGTGTGAAGTTAGTGAGCCAAATGGAGGTGTTCTCCCACAAGAACCACTCGGCTGATTCTTCTTCAATATGCGCTTCATCAACATGCAGTGTTTCCTTGATTGAATTAGCTCTCACACCAATATTTGCGCCTTGAGCCTTTGTGTTGAGGGCTATCTGAAAATGGCTTTGGCGCTGAAGTTGTCTGTGAATGTGGAGTTGGTGGCATGTGAAACCCGCATGTGGAGCATTGGTTCGTGTGGGATGCTCTACCAGGTTCATTTCAGTCCTAGGCACTCAAAGGGCATTAAGCCTAGAGTGTGAAAACTGAGTTTCCTTGAGAGCTGCTTGGAAGCCTGATGGTGTGTGAAGTTAGTCAGCCAAATGGAGTTGTTCTCCCACAAGAACCACTCGGCTGATTCTTCTTCAATATGCGCTTCACCAACATGCAGTGTTTCCTTGATTGAATTAGCTCTCACACCAATATTTTCGCCTAGAGCCTTTGCATTGAGGGCTATCCGAAAATGGCTTTGGCGCTGAAGTTGTCTGTGAATGTGAAGTTGGTGGCATGTGAAACCCGCCTGTGGAGCATTGGTTTGTGTGGGATGCTCTGCCAAGCTTCATTTCAGTCCTAGGCACTCAAAGCGCATTAAGCCTAGAGTGTGAAAACTGAGTTTCCTTGAGAGCTGCTTGGAAGCCTGATGGTGTGTGAAGTTAGTGAGCCAAATGGAGGTGTTCTCCCGCAAGAACCACTCGGCTGATTCTTCTTCAATATGCGCTTCACCAACATGCAGTGTTTCCTTGATTGAATTAGCTCTCACACCAATATTTGGGCCTAGAGCCTTTGCATTGAGAGCTATCTGAAAATGGCTTTGGCGCTGAAGTTGTCTGTGAATGTGGAGTTGGTGGCATGTGAAACCCGCATGCGGAGCATTGGTTCGTGTGGGATGCTCTACCAGGTTCATTTCAGTCCTAGGCACTCAAAGGGCATTAAGCCTAGAGTGTGAAAACTGAGTTTCCTTGAGAGCTGCTTGGAAGCCTGATGGTGTGTGAAGTTAGTGAGCCAAATGGAGGTGTTCTCCCGCAAGAACCACTCGGCTGATTCTTCTTCAATATGCGCTTCACCAACATGCAGTGTTTCCTTGATTGAATTAGCTCTCACACCAATATTTGCGCCTAGAGCCTTTGCATTGAGGGCTATCTGAAAATGGCTTTGGCGCTGAAGTTGTCTGTGAATGTGGAGTTGGTGGCATGTGAAACCCGCATGTGGAGCATTGGTTTGTGTGGGATGCTCGACCAGGTTCATTCCTACATAATGCACTCAAAGGGCATTAAGCCTAGAGTGTGAAAACTGAGTTTCCTTGAGAGCTGCATGGAAGCCTGATGGTGTGTGAAGTTAGTGAGCCAAATGGAGTTGTTCTCCCGCAAGAACCACGCTGCTGATTCTTCTTCAATATGCGCTTCACCAACATGCAGTGTTTCCTTGATTGAATTAGCTCTCACACCAATATTTTCGCCTAGAGCCTTTGCATTGACGGCTATCTGAAAATGGCTTTGGCGCTGAAGTTGTCTGTGAATGTGGAGTTGGTGGCATGTGAAACCCGCATGTGGAGCATTGGTTTGTTTGGGATGCTCTACCAGGTTCATTCCTACATAATGCACTCAAAGGGCATTAAGCCTAGAGTGTGAAAACTGAGTTTCCTTGAGAGCTGCTTGGAAGCCTGATGGTGTGTGAAGTTAGTGAGCCAAATGGAGTTGTTCTCCCACAAGAACCACTCGGCTGATTCTTCTTCAATATGCGCTTCACCAACATGCAGTGTTTCCTTGATTGAATTAGCTCCCACACCAATATTTGCGCCTAGAGCCTTTGTATTGAGGGCTATCTGAAAATGGCTTTGGCGCTGAAGTTGTCTGTGAATGTGGAGTTGGTGGCATGTGAAACCCGCATGTGGAGCATTCGTTTGTGTTTGATGCTCTACCAGGTTCATTTCAGTCCTATGCACTCAAAGGGCATTAAGCCTCGAGTGTGAAAACTGAGTTTCCTTGAGAGCTGCTTGGAAGCCTGATGGTGTGTGAAGTTAGTGAGCCAAATGGAGTTGTTCTCCCACAAGAACCACTCGGCTGATTCTTCTTCAATATGCGCTTCACCAACATGCAGTGTTTCCTTGATTGAATTAGCTCTCACACCAATATTTGCGTCTAGAGCCTTTGTATTGAGGGCTATCTGAAAATGGCTTTGGCGCTTAAGTTGTCTGTGAATGTGGAGTTGGTGGCATGTGAAACCCGCATGCGGAGCATTGGTTTGTGTGGGATGCTCTACCAGGATCATTTCAGTCCTAGGCACTCAAACGACATTAAGCCTAGAGTGTGAAAACTGAGTTTCCTTGAGAGCTGCTTGGAAGCCTGATGGTGTGTGAAGTTAGTGAGCCAAATGGAGGTGTTCTCCCACAAGAACCACTCGGCTGATTCTTCTTCAATATGCGCTTCACCAACATGCAGTGTTTCCTTGATTGAATTAGCTCTCACACCAATATTTCGGCCTAGAACCTTTGCATTGAGGGCTGTCTGAAAATGGCTGTGGCGCTGAAGTTGCCTGTGAATGTGGAGTTGGTGGCATGTGAAACCCGCATGTGGAACATTCTTTTCTGTGGGATGCTCTACCAGGTTCATTCCTAGATAATGCACTCAAAGGGCACTAAGCATAGAGTGTGAAAACTGAGTTTCCTTGAGAGCTGCTTGGAAGCCTGATGGTTTGTGAAATTAGTGAGCCAAATGGAGTTGTTCTCCCACAAGAACCACTCGGCTGATCCTTCTTCAATATGCCCTTCACCAACATGCAGTGTTTCCTTGATTGAATTAGCTCTCACACCAATATTTACGTCTAGAGCCTTTGCATTGAGGGCTGTCTGAAAATGGCTGTGGCGCTGAAGTTGTCTGTGAATGTGGAGTTGGTGGCATGTGAAACCCGCATGTGGAGCATTGGTTTGTGTGGGATGCTCACCAAGCTTCATTTCAGTCCTAGGCACTCAAAGGGCACTAAGCATAGAGTGTGAAAACTGAGTTTCCTTGAGAGCTGCTTGGAAGCCTGATGGTGTGTGAAGTTAGTGAGCCAAATGGAGTTGTTCTCCCACAAGAACCACTCGGCTGATTCTTCTTCAATATGCGCTTCACCAACATGCAGTGTTTCCTTGGTTGAATTAGCTCTCACACCAATATTTGGGCCTGGAGCCTTTGCATTGAGGGCTATCTGAAAATGGCTTTGGCGCTGAAGTTGCCTGTGAATGTGGAGTTGGTGGCATGTGAAACCCGCATGTGGAGCATTCGTTTGTGTGGGATGCTCTACCAGGTTCATTCCTACATAATACACTCAAAGGGCATTAAGCCTAGAGTGTGAAAACTGAGTTTCCTTGAGAGCTACTTGGAAGCCTGATTGTGTGTGAAGTTAGTGAGCCAAATGGAGTTGTTCTCCCACAAGAACCACTCGGCTGATTCTTCTTCAATGTGCCCTTCACCAACATGCAGTGTTTCCTTGATTGAATTAGCTCTCACACCAATATTTGCGCCTAAAGCCTTTGCATTGAGAGCTATCTGAAAATGGCTGTGGCGCTGAAGTTGCCTGTGAATGTGGAGTTGGTGGCATGTGAAACCCGCATGTGGAGCATTGGTTTGTGTGATAAGCTCACCAAGCTTCATTTGAGTCCTAGGCACTCAAAGGGCATTAAGCCTAGAGTGTGAAAACTGAGTTTCCTTGAGAGCTGCTTGGAAGCCTGATGGTGTGTGAAGTTATTCAGCCAAATGGAGTTGTTCTCCCACAAGAACCACTCGGCTGATTCTTCTTCAATATGCGCTTCACCAACATGCAGTGTTTCCTTGATTGAATTAGCTCTCACACCACTATTTGCGTCTAGAGCCTTTGCATTGAGGGCTGTCTGAAAATGGCTGTGGCGCTGAAGTTGCCTGTGAATGTGAAGTTGGTGGCATGTGAAACCCGCATGTGGAGCATTCGTTTGTGTGGGATGCTCACCAAGCTTCATTTCAATCCTAGGCACTCAAAGGGCACTAAGCCTAGAGTGTGAAAACTGAGTTTCCTTGAGAGCTGCTTGGAAGCCTGATGGTGTGTGAAGTTAGTGAGCCAAATGGAGTTGTTCTCCCACAAGAACCACTCGGCTGATCCTTTTCAATATGCCCTTCACCAACATGCAGTGTTTCCTTGATTGAATTAGCTCTCACACCAATATTTGCGTCTAGAGCCTTTGCATTGAGGTCTATCTGAAAATGGCTGTGGCGCTGAAGTTGCCTGTGAATGTGGAGTTGGTGGCATGTGAAACCCGCATGTGGAGCATTCGTTTGTGTGGAATGCTCTACCAGGTTCATTCCTAGATAATGCAGTGAAAGGGCACTAAGCATAGAGTGTGAAAACTGAGTTTCCTTGAGAGCTGCTTGGAAGCCTGATGGTGTGTGAAGTTAGTGAGCCAAATGGAGTTGTTCTCCCACAAGAACCACTCGGCTGATCCTTCTTCAATATGCCCTTCAGCAACATGCAGTGTTTCCTTGATTGAATTAGCTCTCACACCAATATTTGCGTCTAGAGCCTTTGCATTGAGGGCTGTCTGAAAATGGCTGTGGCGCTGAAGTTGTCTGTGAATGTGGAGTTGGTGGCATGTGAAACCCGCATGTGGAGCATTGGTTCGTGTGGGATGCTCTACCAGGTTCATTCCTAGATAATGCACTCAAAGGGCACTAAGCATAGAGTGTGAAAACTGAGTTTCCTTGAGAGCTGTTTGGAAGCCTGATGGTGTGTGAAGCTAGTGAGCCAAATGGAGTTGTTCTCCCACAAGAACCACTCGGCTGATCCTTCTTCAATATGCCCTTCACCAACATGCCGTGTTTCCTTGATTGAATTAGCTCTCACACCAATATTTGCGCCTAGAGCCTTTGCATTGAGGGCTATCTGAAAATGGCTGTGGCGCTGAAGTTGTCTGTGAATGTGGAGTTGGTGGCATGTGAAACCCGCATGTGGAGCATTGGTTTGTGTGGGATGCTCTACCAGGTTCATTCCTAGATAATGCACTCAAAGGGCACTAAGCATAGAGTGTAAAAAGCGAGTTTCCTTGAGAGCTGCTTTTAAGCCTGATGGTGTGTGAAGTTAGTGAGCCAAATGGAGTTGTTCTCCCACAAGAACCACTCGGCTGATCCTTCTTCAATATGCCCTTCACCAACATGCAGTGTTTCCTTGATTGAATTAGCTCTCACACCAATATTTGCGTCTAGAACCTTTGTGTTGAGGGCTATCTGAAAATGGCTGTGGCGCTGAAGTTGCCTGTTAATGTGGAGTTGGTGGCATGTGAAACCCGCATGTGGAGCATGCTTTTGTGTGGGATGCTCCACCAGGTTCATTCCTAGATAATGCACTCAAAGGGCACTAAGCATAGAGTGTGAAAACTGAGTTTCCTTGAGAGCTGCTTGGAAGCCTGATGGTGTGTGAAGTTAGTGAGCCAAATGGAGTTGTTCTCCCACAAGAACCACTCAGCTGATCCTTCTTCAATATGCCCTTCACCAACATGCAGTGTTTCCTTGATTGAATTAGCTCTCACACCAATATTTGCGTCTAGAGCCTTTGCATTGAGGGCTGTCTGAAAATGGCTGTGGCGCTGAAGTTACCTGTGAATGTGGAGTTGGTGGCATGTGAAACCCGCATGTGGAGCATTCGTTTGTGTGGGATGCTCACCAAGCTTCATTTCAGTCCTAGGCACTCAAAGGGCACTAAGCATAGAGTGTGAAAACTGAGTTTCCTTGAGAGCTGCTTGGAAGCCTGATGGTGTGAGGAGTTAGTGAGCCAAATGGAGTTGTTCTCCCACAAGAAACACTCAGCTGATCCTTCTTCAATATGCCCTTCACCAACATGCAGTGTTTCCTTGATTGAATTAGCTCTCACAACAATATTTGCGTCTAGAGCCTTTGCATTGAGGGCTGTCTGAAAATGGCTGTATCATTTAAGTTGCCTGTGAATGTGGAGTTGGTGGCATGTGAAACCCGCATGTGGAGCATTCGTTTGTGTGGGATGCTCACCAAGCTTCATTTCAGTCCTAGGCACTCAAAGGGCACTAAGCCTAGAGTGTGAAAACTGAGTTTCCTTGAGAGCTGTTTGGAAGCCTGATGGTGTGTGAAGCTAGTGAGCCAAATGGAGTTGTTCTCCCACAAGAACCACTCGGCTGATCCTTCTTCAATATGCGCTTCACCAACATGCAGTGTTTCCTTGATTGAATTAGCTCTCACACCAATATTTGTGCCTAGAGCCTTTGCATTGAGGGCTATCTGAAAATGGCTGTGGCGCTGAAGTTGTCTGTGAATGTGGAGTTGGTGGCATGTGAAACCCGCATGTGGAGCATTCGTTTGTGTGGGATGCTCACCAAGCTTCAATTCAGTCCTAAGCACTCAAAGGGCACTAAGCATAGAGTGTGAAAACTGAGTTTCCTTGAGAGCTGCTTGGAAGCCTGATGGTGTGTGAAGTTAGTGAGCCAAATGGAGTTGTTCTCCCACAAGAACCACTTGGCTGATCCTTCTTCAATATGCCCTTCACCAAACTTGCAGTGTTCCCTTGATTGAATTAGCTCTCACACCAATATTGGCATCTAGAGCCTTTGCATTGAGGGCTATCTGAAAACGGCTGTGGGGTTGCCCGTATGTGGAGCATTGGTTTGTGTGGGATGCTCTACCAGGTTCATTCCTAGATAATGCAGTGAAAGGGCACTAAGCATAGAGTGTGAAAACTGAGTTTCCTTGAGAGCTGCTTGGAAGCCTGATGGTGTGTGAAATTAGTGAGCCAAATGGAGTTGTTCTCCCACAAGATCCACTCGGCTGATCCTTCTTCAATATGCCCTACACCAACATGCAGTGTTTCCTTCATTGAATTAGCTCTCACACCAATATTTGCGTCTAGAGCCTTTACATTGAGGGCTATCTGAAAATGGCTGTGGCGCTGAAGTTGCATGAGAATGTGGAGTTGGTGGCATGTGAAACCCGCATGTGGAGCATTCGTTTTTGTGGGATGCTCTACCAGGTTCATTCCTAGATAATGCAGTGAAAGGGCACTAAGCATAGAGTGTGAAAACTGAGTTTCCTTGAGAGCTGCTTGGAAGCCTGATGGTGTGTGAAGTTAGTGAGTCAAATGGAGTTGTTCTCCCACAAGAACCACTCAGCTGATCCTTCTTCAATATGCCCTTCACCAACATGCAGTGTTTCCTTGATTGAATTAGCTCTCACACCAATATTTGCGTCTAGAGCCTTTGCATTAAGGGCTATCTGAAAATGGCTTTGGCGCTGTGAAACCCGCATGTGGAGCATTCGTTTGTGTGGGATGCTCTACCAGGTTCATTCCTAGATAATGCACTCAAAGGGCACTAAGCATAGAGTGTGAAAACTGAGTTTCCTTGAGAGCTGCTTGGAAGCCTGATGGTGTGTGAAGTTAGTGAGCCAAATGGAGTTGTTCTCCCACAAGAACCACTCGGCTGATCCTTCTTCAATATGCCCTTCATCAAAATGCAGTGTTTCCTTGATTGATTTAGCTCTCACACCAATATTTGTGTCTAGAGCCTTTGCATTGAGGGCTATCTGAAAACGGCTGTGGCGCTGAAGTTGCCTGAGAATGTGGAGTTGGTGGCATGTGAAACCCGCATGTGGAGCATTCGTTTGTTTGGGATGCTCACCAAGCTTCATTTCAGTCCTAGGCACTCAAAGGGCACTAAGCATAGAGTGTTCAAACTGAGTTTCCTTGAGAGCTGCTTAGAAGCCTGATGGTGTGTGAAGTCAGTGAGCCAAATGGAGTTGTTGTCCCACAAGAACCACTCGGCTGATTCTGCTTCAATATGCGCTTCACCAACATGCAGTGTTTCCTTGATTGAATTACCTCTCACACCAATATTTGCGTCTAGAGCCTTTGCATTGAGGGCTATCTGAAAATGGCTGTGGCGCTGCCCGCATGTGGAGCATTCGTTTGTGTGGGATGCTCTACCAGGTTCATTCCTAGATAATGCACTCAAAGGGCACTAAGCATAGAGAGTGAAAACTGAGTTTCCTTGAGAGCTGCTTGGAAGCCTGATGGTGTGTGAAGGTAGTAAACCAAATGGAGTTGTTCTCCCACAAGAACCACTCGGCTGATCCTTCTTCAATATGCCCTTCACCACCATGCAGTGTTTCCTTGATTGAATTAGCTTTCACACCAATATTTGCGTCTAGAGCCTCTGCATTGAGGGCTGTGTGAAAATGGCTGTATCATTTAAGTTGCCTGTGAATGTGGAGTTGGTGGCATGTGAAACCCGCATGTGGAGCATTCGTTTGTGTGGGATGCTCACCAAGCTTCATTTCAGTCGTAGGCACTCAAAGGGCACTAAGCCTAGAGTGTGAAAACTGAGTTTCCTTGAGAGCTGTTTGGAAGCCTGATGGTGTGTGAAGCTAGTGAGCCAAATGGAGTTGTTCTCCCACAAGAACCACTCGGCTGATCCTTCTTCAATATGCGCTTCACCAACATGCAGTGTTTCCTTGATTGAATTAGCTCTCACACCAATATTTGCGCCTAGAGCCTTTGCATTGAGGGCTATCTGAAAATGGCTGTGACGCTGAAGTTGTCTGTGAATGTGGAGTTGGTGGCATGTGAAACCCGCATGTGGAGCATTCGTTTGTGTGGGATGCTCACCAAGCTTCAATTCAGTCCTAAGCACTCAAAGGGCACTAAGCATAGAGTGTAAAAACTGAGTTTCCTTGAGAGCTGCTTGGAAGCCTGATGGTGTGTGAAGTTAGTGAGGCAAATGGAGTTGTTCTCCCAGAAGAACCACTTGGCTGATCCTTCTTCAATATGCCCTTCACCAAACTTGCAGTGTTCCCTTGATTGAATTAGATCTCACACCAATATTGCATTTAGAGCCTTTGCATTGAGGGCTATCTGAAAACGGCTGTGGGGTTGCCCGTATGTGGAGCATTGGTTTGTGTGGGATGCTCTACCAGGTTCATTCCTAGATAATGCAGTGAAAGGGCACTAAGCATAGAGTGTGAAAACTGAGTTTCCTTGAGAGCTGCTTGGAAGCCTCATGGTGTGTGAAGTTAGTGAGCCAAAGGGAGTTGTTCTCCCACAAGAACCACTCGGCTGATCCTTCTTCAATATGCCCTTCACCAACATGCAGTGTTTCCTTGATTGAATTAGCTCTGACACCAATATTTGCGTCTAGAGCCTTTGCATTGAGGGCTATCTGAAAACGGCTGTGGCGCTGAAGTTGCCTGTGAATGTGAAGTTGGTGGCATGTGAAACCCGCATGTGGAGCATTGGTTTGTGTGGGATGCTCTACCAGGTTCATTCCTACATAATGCACTCAAAGGGCACTAAGCATAGAGTGTGAAAACTGAGTTTCCTTGAGAGCTGCTTGGAAGCCTGATGGTGTGTTAAGTTAGTGAGCCAAATGGAGTTGTTCTCCCACAAGAACCACTCGGCTGATCCTTCTTCAATATGCCCTTCACCAACATGCAGTGTTTCCTTGATTGAATTAGCTCTCACGCCCATATTTGCGCCTAGAGCCTTTGCATTGAGGGCTATCTGAAAATGGCTTTGGCGCTGAAGTTGTCTGTGAATGTGGAGTTGGTGGCATGTGAAACCCGCATGTGGAGCATTTGTTTGTGTGGGATGCTCACCAAGCTTCATTTCAGTCCTAGGCACTCAAAGGGCACTAAGCATAGAGTGTGCAAACTGAGTTTCCTTGAGAGCTGCTTGGAAGTCTGATGGTGTGTGAAGTTAGTGAGCCAAATGGAGTTGTTCTCCCACAAGAACAACTCGGCTGATTCTTCTTCAATATGCCCTTCACCAACATGCAGTGTTTCCTTGATTGAATTAGCTCTCACACCAATATTTGCGTCTAGAGCCTTTGCATTGAGGGCTATCTGAAAACGGCTGTGGCGCTGAAGTTGCCTGTGAATGTGGAGTTGGTGGCATGTGAAACCCGCATGTGGAGCATTCGTTTGTGTGGGATGCTCTACCAGGTTCATTCCTAGATAATGCACTCAAAGGGCACTAAGCATAGAGTGTGAAAACTGAGTTTCCTTGAGAGCTGCTTGAAAGCCTGATGGTGTGTGAAGTTAGTGAGGCAAATGGAGTTGTTCTCCCACAAGAACCACTTGGCTGATCCTTCTTCAATATGCCCTTCACCAAACTTGCAGTGTTCCCTTGATTGAATTAGCTCTCACACCAATATTGGCATCTAGAGCCTTTGCATTGAGGGCTATCTGAAAACGGCTGTGGGGTTGCCCGTATGTGGAGCATTGGTTTGTGTGGGATGCTCTACCAGGTTCATTCCTAGATAATGCAGTGAAAGGGCACTAAGCATAGAGTGTGAAAACTGAGTTTCCTTGAGAGCTGCTTGGAAGCCTGATGGTGTGTGAAATTAGTGAGCCAAATGGAGTTGTTCTCCCACAAGATCCACTCGGCTGATCCTTCTTCAATATGCCCTACACCAACATGCAGTGTTTCCTTCATTGAATTAGCTCTCACACCAATATTTGCGTCTAGAGCCTTTGCATTGAGGGCTATCTGAAAATGGCTGTGGCGCTGAAGTTGCATGAGAATGTGGAGTTGGTGGCATGTGAAACCCGCATGTGGAGCATTCGTTTTTGTGGGATGCTCTACCAGGTTCATTCCTAGATAATGCAGTGAAAGGGCACTAAGCATAGAGTGTGAAAACTGAGTTTCCTTGAGAGCTGCTTGGAAGCCTGATGGTGTGTGAAGTTAGTGAGCCAAAGGGAGTTGTTCTCCCACAAGAACCACTCAGCTGATCCTTCTTCAATATGCCCTTCACCAACATGCAGTGTTTCCTTGATTGAATTAGCTCTCACACCAATATTTGCGTCTAGAGGCTTTGCATTAAGGGCTATCTGAAAATGGCTTTGGCGCTGTGAAACCCGCATGTGGAGCATTCGTTTGTGTGGGATGCTCTACCAGGTTCATTCCTAGATAATGCACTCAAAGGGCACTAAGCATAGAGTGTGAAAACTGAGTTTCCTTGAGAGCTGCTTGGAAGCCTGATGGTGTGTGAAGTTAGTGAGCCAAATGGAGTTGTTCTCCCACAAGAACCACTCGGCTGATCCTTCTTCAATATGCCCTTCATCAACATGCAGTGTTTCCTTGATTGAATTAGCTCTCACACCAATATTTGTGTCTAGAGCCTTTGCATTGAGGGCTATCTGAAAACGGCTGTGGCGCTGAAGTTGCCTGAGAATGTCGAGTTGGTGGCATGTGAAACCCGCATGTGGAGCATTCGTTTGTTTGGGATGCTCACCAAGCTTCATTTCAGTCCTAGGCACTCAAAGGGCACTAAGCATAGAGTGTTCAAACTGAGTTTCCTTGAGAGCTGCTTAGAAGTCTGATGGTGTGTGAAGTCAGTGAGCCAAATGGAGTTGTTGTCCCACAAGAACCACTCGGCTGATTCTGCTTCAATATGCGCTTCACCAACATGCAGTGTTTCCTTGATTGAATTACCTCTCACACCAATATTTGCGTCTAGAGCCTTTGCATTGAGGGCTATCTGAAAATGGCTGTGGCGCTGCCCGCATGTGGAGCATTCGTTTGTGTGGGATGCTCTAACAGGTTCATTCCTAGATAATGCACTCAAAGGGCACTAAGCATAGAGAGTGAAAACTGAGTTTCCTTGAGAGCTGCTTGGAAGCCTGATGGTGTGTGAAGGCAGTAAACCAAATGGAGTTGTTCTCCCACAAGAACCACTCGGCTGATCCTTCTTCAATATGCCCTTCACCACCATGCAGTGTTTCCTTGATTGAATTAGCTTTCACACCCATATTTGCGTCTAGAGCCTTTGCATTGAGGGCTATCTGAAAACGGCTGTGGCGCTGAAGTTGCCTGTGAATGTGGAGTTGGTGGCATGTTTAACCCGCATGTGGAGCATTCATTTGTGTGGGATGCTCACCAAGCTGCATTTCAGTCCTAGACACTCAAAGGGCACTAAGCATAGAGTGTGAAAACTGAGTTTCCTTGAGAGCTGCTTGGAAGCCTGATGGTGTGTGAAGTTAGTGAGCCAAATGGAGTTGTTCTCCCACAAGAACCACTCTGCTGATTCTTCTTCAATATGCGCATCACCAACATGCAGTGTTTCCTTGATTGATTTAGCTCTCACACAATATTTGCACCTAGAGCCTTTGCCTTGAGGGCTATCTGAAAATGGCTTTGGCGCTGAAGTTGTCTGTGAATGTGGAGTTGGTGGCATGTGAAACCCGCATGTGGAGCATTGGTTTGTGTGGGATGCTCTACCAGGTTCTTTCCTAGATAATGCACTAAAAGGGCATTAAGCCTAGAGTGTGAAAACTGAGTTTCCTTGAGAGCTGCTTGGAAGCCTGATGGTGTGTGAAGTTAGTGAGCCAAATGGAGTTGTTCTCCCACAAGAACCACTCAGCTGATTCTTCTTCAATATGCGCTTCACCAACATGCAGTGTTTCCTTGATTGAATTAGCTCTCACACCAATATTTGCGCATAGAGCCTTTGCATTGAGGGCTATCTGACAATGGCTTTGGCGCTGAAGTTGTCTGTGAATGTGGAGTTGGTGGCATGTGAAACCCGCATGTGGAGCATTGGTTGGTGCGGGAAGCTCACCAAGCTTCATTTCAGTCGTAGGCACTCAAAGGGCATTAAGCCTAGAGTGTGAAAACTGAGTTTCCTTGAGAGCTGCTTGGAAGCCTGATGGTGTGTGAAGTTAGTGAGCCAAATGGAGTTGTTCTCCCACAAGAACCACGCTGTTGATTCTTCTTCAATATGCGCATCACCAACATGCAGTGTTTCCTTGATTGAATTAGCTCTCACACCAATATTTGCGTCTAGAGCCTTTGCATTGAGGGCTATCTGAAAACGGCTGTGGGGTTGCCCGTATGTGGAGCATTGGTTTGTGTGGGATGCTCTACCAGGTTCATTCCTAGATAATGCAGTGAAAGGGCACTAAGCATAGAGTGTGAAAACTGAGTTTCCTTGAGAGCTGCTTGGAAGCCTGATGGTGTGTGAAATTAGTGAGCCAAATGGAGTTGTTCTCCCACAAGATCCACTCGGCTGATCCTTCTTCAATATGCCCTACACCAACATGCAGTGTTTCCTTCATTGAATTAGCTCTCACACCAATATTTGCGTCTAGAGCCTTTGCATTGAGGGCTATCTGAAAATGGCTGTGGCGCTGAAGTTGCATGAGAATGTGGAGTTGGTGGCATGTGAAACCCGCATGTGGAGCATTCGTTTTTGTGGGATGCTCTACCAGGTTCATTCCTAGATAATGCAGTGAAAGGGCACTAAGCATAGAGTGTGAAAACTGAGTTTCCTTGAGAGCTGCTTGGAAGCCTGATGGTGTGTGAAGTTAGTGAGCCAAAGGGAGTTGTTCTCCCACAAGAACCACTCAGCTGATCCTTCTTCAATATGCCCTTCATCAACATGCAGTGTTTCCTTGATTGAATTAGCTCTCACACCAATATTTGTGTCTAGAGCCTTTGCATTGAGGGCTATCTGAAAACGGCTGTGGCGCTGAAGTTGCCTGAGAATGTGGAGTTGGTGGCATGTGAAACCCGCATGTGGAGCATTCGTTTGTTTGGGATGCTCACCAAGCTTCATTTCAGTCCTAGGCACTCAAAGGGCACTAAGCATAGAGTGTTCAAACTGAGTTTCCTTGAGAGCTGCTTAGAAGTCTGATGGTGTGTGAAGTCAGTGAGCCAAATGGAGTTGTTGTCCCACAAGAACCACTCGGCTGATTCTGCTTCAATATGCGCTTCACCAACATGCAGTGTTTCCTTGATTGAATTAGCTCTCACACCAATATTTGCGTCTAGAGCCTTTGCATTGAGGGCTATCTGAAAACGGCTGTGGCGCTGAAGTTGCCTGTGAATGTGGAGTTGGTGGCATGTGAAACCCGCATGTGGAGCATTGGTTTGTTTGATAAGCTCACCAAGCTTCATTTCAGTCCTAGGCACTCAAAGGGCACTAAGTATAGAGGGTGAAAACTGAGTTTCCTTCAGAGCTGCTTGGAAGTCTGATGGTGTGTGAAGTTAGTGAGCCAAATGGAGTTGTTGTCCCACAAGAACCACTCTGCTGATTCTTCTTCAATATGCCCTTCACCAACATGCAGTGTTTCCTTGATTGAATTAGCTCTCACACCAATATTTGCGTCTAGAGCCTTTGCATTGAGGGCTATCTGAAAATGGCTTTGGCGCTGTGAAACCCGCATGTGGAGCATTCGTTTGTGTGGGATGCTCTACCAGGTTCATTCCTAGATAATGCAGTGAAAGGGCACTAAGCATAGAGTGTGAAAACTGAGTTTCCTTGAGAGCTGCTTGGAAGCCTGATGGTGTGTGAAGTTAGTGAGCCAAATGGAGTTGTTCTCCCACAAGAACCACTCGGCTGATCCTTCTTCAATATGCCCTTCACCAACATGCAGTGTTTCCTTGATTAAATTAGCTCTCACACAAATATTTGTGTCTAGAGCCTTTGCATTGAGGGCTATCTGAAAACGGCTGTGGAGCTGAAGTTGCCTGAGAATGTGGAGTTGGTGGCATGTGAAACCCGCATGTGGAACATCCTTTTGTGTGGGATGCTCTACCAGGTTCATTCCTACATAATGCAGTGAAAGGGCACTAAGCATAGAGTGTGAAAACTGAGTTTCCTCGAGAGCTGCTTGGAAGCCTGATGGTGTGTGAAGTTAGTGAGCAAAATGGAGTTGTTCTCCCACAACAACCACTCGGCTGATCCTTCTTCAAAATGCCCTTCACCAACATGCAGTGTTTCCTAGATTGAATTAGCTCTCACACAAATATTTGCGCCTAGAGCCTTTGCATTGAGGGCTATCTGAAAACGGCTTTGGCGCTGAAGTTGCCTGTGAATGTGGAGTTAGTGGCATGTGAAACCCGCATGTGGAGCATTCGTTTGTGTGGGATGCTCACCAAGCTTCATTTCAGTCCTAGGCACTCAAAGGGCACTAAGCCTAGAGTGTGAAAACTGAGTTTCCTTGAGAGCTGCTTGGAAGTCTGATGGTGTGTGAAGTCAGTGAGCCAAATGGAGTTGTTGTCCCACAAGAACCACTCGGCTGATTCTGCTTCAATATGCGCTTCACCAACATGCAGTGTTTCCTTGATTGAATTACCTCTCACACCAATATTTGCGTCTAGAGCCTTTGCATTGAGGGCTATCTGAAAATGGCTGTGGCGCTGAAGTTGCATGAGAATGTGGAGTTGGTGGCATGTGAAACCCGATTGTGGAGCATTCGTTTGTGTGGGATGCTCTACCAGGTTCATTCCTAGATAATGCAGTGAAAGGGCACTAAGCATAGAGTGTGAAAACTGAGTTTCCTTGAGAGCTGCTTGGAAGCCTGATGGTGTGTGAAGTTAGTGAGCCAAAGCGAGTTGTTCTCCCACAAGAACCACTCGGATGATCATTCTTCAATATGCCCTTCACCAACATGCAGTGTTTCCTTGATTGAATTAGCTCTCACACCAATATTTGCGTCTAGAGCCTTTGCATTGAGGGCTATCTGAAAATGGCTTTGGCGCTGTGAAACCCGCATGTGGAGCATTCGTTTGTGTGGGATGCTCTACCAGGTTCATTCCTAGATAATGCAGTGAAAGGGCACTAAGCATAGAGTGTGAAAACTGAGTTTCCTTGAGAGCTGCTTGGAAGCCTGATGGTGTGTGAAGTTAGTGAGCCAAATGGAGTTGTTCTCCCACAAGAACCACTCGGCTGATCCTTCTTCAATATGCCCTTCACCAACATGCAGTGTTTCCTTGATTAAATTAGCTCTCACACAAATATTTGTGTCTAGAGCCTTTGCATTGAGGGCTATCTGAAAACGGCTGTGGAGCTGAAGTTGCCTGAGAATGTGGAGTTGGTGGCATGTGAAACCCGCATGTGGAACATCCTTTTGTGTGGGATGCTCTACCAGGTTCATTCCTACATAATGCAGTGAAAGGGCACTAAGCATAGAGTGTGAAAACTGAGTTTCCTCGAGAGCTGCTTGGAAGCCTGATGGTGTGTGAAGTTAGTGAGCCAAATGGAGTTGTTCTCCCACAACAACCACTCGGCTGATCCTTCTTCAAAATGCCCTTCACCAATATGCAGTGTTTCCTAGATTGAATTAGCTCTCACACAAATATTTGCGCCTAGAGCCTTTGCATTGAGGGCTATCTGAAAACGGCTGTGGCGCTGAAGTTGCCTGTGAATGTGGAGTTAGTGGCATGTGAAACCCGCATGTGGAGCATTCGTTTGTGTGGGATGCTCACCAAGCTTCATTTCAGTCCTAGGCACTCAAAGGGCACTAAGCATAGAGTGTGCAAACTGAGTTTCCTTGAGAGCTGCTTGGAAGCCTGATGGTGTGTGAAGTTAGTGAGCCAAAGCGAGTTGTTCTCCCACAAGAACCACACGGATGATCATTCTTCAATATGCCCTTCACCAACATGCAGTGTTTCCTTGATTGAATTAGCTCTCACACCAATATTTGCGTATAGAGCCTTTGCATTGAGGGCTATCTGAAAATGGCTTTGGCGCTGCCCGCATGTGGAGCATTCGATTGTGTGGGATGCTCTACCAGGTTCATTCCTAGATAATGCACTCAAAGGGCACTAAGCATAGAGTGTGAAAACTGAGTTTCCTTGAGAGCTGCTTGGAAGCCTGATGGTGTGTGAAGTTAGTGAGCCAAATGGAGTTGTTCTCCCACAAGAACCACGCTGTTGATTCTTCTTCAATATGCGCATCACCAACATGCAGTGTTTCTTTCATTGAATTAGCTCTCACACCAATATTTGGCCCTGGAGCCTTTGCATTGAGTGCTATCTGCAAACGGCTTTGACGCTGAAGTTGTCTGTGAATGTGGAGTTGGTGGCATGTGAAACCCGCCAGTGGAGCATTAGTTTGTGCGGGAAGCTCACCAAGCTTCATTTCAGTCTTAGGCACTCAAAGGGCATTAAGCCTAGAGTGTGAAAACTGAGTTTCCTTGAGAGCTGCTTGGAAGCCTGATGGTGTGTGAAGTTAGTGAGTCAAATGGAGGTGTTCTCCCACAAGAACCATTATGCTGATTCTTCTTCAATATGCGCTTCACCAACATGCAGTGTTTCCTTGATTGAATTAGCTCTCACACCAATATTTGCGCCTAGAGCCTTTGCATTGAGGGCTATCTGAAAATGGCTTTGGCGATGAAGTTGTCTGTGAATGTGGAGTTGGTGGCATGTGAAACACGCATGTGGAGCATTGGTTTGTGTGGGATGCTCTACCAGGTTCATTTCTACATAACGCACTCAAAGGGCATTAAGCCTAGAGTGTGAAAACTGAGTTTCCTTGAGAGCTGCTTGGAAGCCTGATGGTGTGTGAAGTTAGTGAGCCACATGGAGTTGTTGTCCCACAAGAACCACTCGGCTGATTCTTCTTCAATATGCGCTTCACCAACATGCAGTGTTTCCTTGATTGAATTAGCTCTCACACCAATATTTGGCCCTAGAGCCTTTGCATTGAGAGCTATCTGAAAATGGCTTTGGCGCTGAAGTTGTCTGTGAATGTGGAGTTGGTGGCATGTGAAACCCGCATGTGGAGCATTGGTTTGTGTGGGATGCTCTACCAGGTTCATTTCTACATAATGCACTCAAAGGGCATTAAGCCTAGAGTGTGAAAGCTGAGTTTCCTTGAGAGCTGCTTGGAAGCCTGATGGTGTGTGAAGTTAGTGAGCCAAATGGAGTTGTTCTCCCACAACAACCACTCGGCTGATCCTTCTTCAATATGCGCTTCACCAACATGCAGTGTTTCCTTGCTTGAATTAGCTCTGACACCAATATTTGCATCTAGAGCCTTTGCATTGAGGGCTATCTGAAAACAGCTGTGCCGCTGAAGTTGCCTGTGAATGTGGAGTTGGTGGCATGTGAAACAAGCATGTGGAGCATTACTTTGTGTGGGATGCTCTACCAGGTTCATTCCTACATAATGCACTCAAAGGGCACTAAGCATAGAGTGTGAAAACTGAGTTTCCTTGAGAGCTGCTTGGAAGCCTGATGGTGTGTGAAGTTAGTGAGCCAAATGGAGTTGTTCTCCCACAAGAACCACTCGGCTGATTCTTCTTCAATATGCGCATCACCAACATGCAGTGTTTCTTTGATTGAATTAGCTCTCACACCAATATTTGGCCCTGGAGCCTTTGCATTGAGTGCTATCTGCAAACGGCTTTGGCGCTGAAGTTGTCTGTGAATGTGGAGTTGGTGGCATGTGAAACCCACCAGTGGAGCATTAGTTTATGCGGGAAGCTCACCAAGCTTCATTTCAGTCTTAGGCACTCAAAGGGCATTAAGCCTAGAGTGTGAAAACTGAGTTTCCTTGAGAGCTGCATGGAAGCCTGATGGTGTGTGAAGTTAGTGAGCCAAATGGAGTTGTTCTCCCACAAGAAGCACTCGGCTGATTCTTCTTCAATATGCCCTTCACCAACATGCAGTGTTTCCTTGACTGAATTAGCTCTCACACCAATATTTGCGTCTAGAGCCTTTGCATTGAGGGCTATCTGAAAATGGCTGTGGCGCTGAAGTTGCCTGTGAATGTGGAGTTGGTGGCATGTGAAACCCGCATGTGGAGCATTCGTTTGTGTGGGATGCTCTACCAGGTTCATTCCTAGATAATGCAGTGAAAGGGCACTAAGCATAGAGTGTGAAAACTGAGTTTCCTTGAGAGCTTCTCGGAAGCCTGATGGTGTGTGAAGTTAGTGAGCCAAATGCAGTTGTTCTCCCACAAGAACCACTCGGCTGATCCTTCTTCAATATGCCCTTCACCAACATGCAGTGTTTCCTTGATTAAATTAGCTCTCACACCAATATTTGCGTCTAGAGCCTTTGCATTGAGGGCTATCTGAAAACAGCTGTGGCGCTGAAGTTGAATGTGAATGTGGAGTTGGTGGCATGTGAAACCCGCATGTGGAGCATTCGTTTGTGTGGGATGCTCTACCAAGCTTCATTTCAGTCGTAGGCACTCAAAAGGCACTAAGCATAGAGTGTAAAAACTGAGTTTCCTTGAGAGCTGCTTGGAAGCCTGATGGTGTGTGACGTTAGTGAGCCAAAGGGAGTTGTTCTCCCACAAGAATAACTCGGCTGATCATTCTTCAATATGCCCTTCACCAACATGCAGTGTTTCCTTGATTGAATTAGCTCTCAGACCTATATTTCCGTCTAGAGCCTTTGCATTGAGGGCTATCTGAAAATGGCTTTGGCGCTGCCCGCATGTGGAGCATTCGTTTGTGTGGGATGCTCTACCAGGTTCATTCCTAGATAATGCACCCAAAGGGCACTAAGCATAGAGTGTGAAAACTGAGTTTCCTTGAGAGCTGCTTGGAAGCCTGATGGTGTGTGAAGTTAGTGAGCCAAATGGAGTTGTTCTCCCACAAGAACCACTCAGCTGATTCTTCTTCAATATGCGCTTCACCAACATGCAGTGTTTCCTTGATTGAATTAGCTCTCACACCAATATTTGCACCTAGAGCCTTTGCATTGAAGGCTATCTGAAAATGGCTTTGGCGCTGAAGTTGTCTGTGAATGTGGAGTTGGTGGCATGTGAAACCCGCCTGTGGAGCATTGGTTGGTGCCGGAAATTCACCAAGCTTCATTTCAGTCGTAGGCACTCAAAGGGCATTAAGCCTAGAGTGTGAAAACTGAGTTTCCTTGAGAGCTGCTTGGAAGCCTGATGGTGTGTGAAGTTAGTGAGCCAAATGGAGTTGTTCTCCCACAAGAACCACGCTGCTGATTCTTCTTCAATATGCGCATCACCAACATGCAGTGTTTCCTTGATTGAATTAGCTCTCACACAAATATTTGGCCCTGGAGCCTTTGCATTGAGTGCTATCTGAAAACGGCTTTGGCGCTGAAGTTGTCTGTGAATGTGGAATTGGTGGCATGTGAAACCCGCCAGTGGAGCATTAGTTTGTGCGGGAAGCTCACCAAGCTTCATTTCAGTCCTAGGCACTCAAAGGGCATTAAGCCTAGAGTGTGAAAACTGAGTTTCCTTGAGAGCTGCTTGGAAGCCTGATGGTGTGTGAAGTTAGTGAGTCAAATGGAGTTGTTCTCCCACAAGAACCACTCTGCTGATTCTTCTTCAATATGCGCTTCACCAACATGCAGTGTTTCCTTGATTGAATTAGCTCTCACACCAATATTTGCGCCTAGAGCCTTTGCATTGAGGGCTATCTGAAAACGGCTGTGGCGCTGAAGTTGCCTGTGAATGTGGAGTTGGTGGCATGTGAAACCCGCATGTGGAGCATTGATTCGTGTGGGATGCTCTACCAGGTTCATTCCTGGATAATGCACCCTAAGGGCATTAAGCCTAGAGTGTGAGAACTGAGTTTCCTTGAGAGCTGCTTGGAAGCCTGATGGTGTGTGAAGTTAGTGAGTCAAATGGAGTTGTTCTCCCACAAGAACCACTCGGCTGATCCTTCTTCAATATGCCCTTCACCAACATGCAGTGTTTCCTTGATTGAATTAGCTCTCACACCAATATTTGCGTCTAGAGCCTTTGCATTGAGGGCTATCTGACAATGGCTTTGGCGCTGAAGTTGTGTGTGAATGTGGAGTTGGTGGCATGTGAAACCCGCATGTGGAGCATTCGTTTGTGTGGGATGCTCTACCAGGTTCATTCCTAGATAATGCAGTGAAAGGGCACTAAGCATAGAGTGTGAAAACTGAGTTTCCTTGAGAGCTGCTTGGAAGCCTGATGGTGTGTGAAGTTAGTGAGCCAAATGGAGTTGTTCTCCCACAAGAACCACTCGGCTGATCCTTCTTCAATATGCCCTTCACCAACATGCAGTGTTTCCTTGATTAAATTAGCTCTCACACCAATATTTGCGTCTAGAGCCTTTGCATTGAGGGCTATCTGAAAACAGCTGTGGCGCTGAAGTTGCCTGTGAATGTGGAGTTGGTGGCATGTGAAACCCACATGTGGAGCATTCGTTTGTGTGGAATATCACCAAGCTTCATTTCAGTCGTAGGCACTCAAAAGGCACTAAGCATAGAGTGTAAAAACTGAGTTTCCTGGAGAGCTGCTTGGAAGCCTGATGGTGTGTGACGTTAGTGAGCCAAATGGAGTTGTTCTCCCACAAGAACCACTCGGCTAATTCTTCTTCAATATGTGCATCACCAACATGCAGTGTTTCTTTGATTGAATTAGCTCTCACACCAATATTTGGCCCTGGAGCCTTTGCATTAGGGCTATCTGAAAACGGCTTTGGCGCTGAAGTTGTCTGTGAATGTGGAGTTGGTGGCATGTGAAACCCGCATGTGGAGCATTCGTTTGTGTGGGATGCTCTACCAGGTTCATTCCTAGATAATGCAGTGAAAGGGCACTAAGCATAGAGTGTGAAAACTGAGTTTCCTTGAGAGCTTCTCGGAAGCCTGATGGTGTGTGAAGTTAGTGAGCCAAATGCAGTTGTTCTCCCACAAGAACCACTCGGCTGATCCTTCTTCAATATGCCCTTCACCAACATGCAGTGTTTCCTTGATTAAATTAGCTCTCACACCAATATTTGCGCCTAGAGCCTTTGCATTGAGGGCTATCTGAAAACAGCTGTGGCGCTGAAGTTGAATGTGAATGTGGAGTTGGTGGCATGTGAAACCCGCATGTGGAGCATTCGTTTGTGTGGGATGCTCTACCAAGCTTCATTTCAGTCGTAGGCACTCAAAAGGCACTAAGCATAGAGTGTAAAAACTGAGTTTCCTTGAGAGCTGCTTGGAAGCCTGATGGTGTGTGACGTTAGTGAGCCAAAGGGAGTTGTTCTCCCACAAGAATAACTCGGCTGATCATTCTTCAATATGCCCTTCACCAACATGCAGTGTTTCCTTGATTGAATTAGCTCTCAGACCTATATTTCCGTCTAGAGCCTTTGCATTGAGGGCTATCTGAAAATGGCTTTGGCGCTGCCCGCATGTGGAGCATTCGTTTGTGTGGGATGCTCTACCAGGTTCATTCCTAGATAATGCACCCAAAGGGCACTAAGCATAGAGTGTGAAAACTGAGTTTCCTTGAGAGCTGCTTGGAAGCCTGATGGTGTGTGAAGTTAGTGAGCCAAATGGAGTTGTTCTCCCACAAGAACCACTCGGCTGATTCTTCTTCAATATGCGCTTCACCAACATGCAGTGTTTCCTTGATTGAATTAGCTCTCACACCAATATTTGCACCTAGAGCCTTTGCATTGAAGGCTATCTGAAAATGGCTTTGGCGCTGAAGTTGTCTGTGAATGTGGAGTTGGTGGCATGTGAAACCCGCCTGTGGAGCATTGGTTGGTGCCGGAAATTCACCAAGCTTCATTTCAGTCGTAGGCACTCAAAGGGCATTAAGCCTAGAGTGTGAAAACTGAGTTTCCTTGAGAGCTGCTTGGAAGCCTGATGGTGTGTGAAGTTAGTGAGCCAAATGGAGTTGTTCTCCCACAAGAACCACGCTGCTGATTCTTCTTCAATATGCGCATCACCAACATGCAGTGTTTCCTTGATTGAATTAGCTCTCACACAAATATTTGGCCCTGGAGCCTTTGCATTAAGTGCTATCTGAAAACGGCTTTGGCGCTGAAGTTGTCTGTGAATGTGGAATTGGTGGCATGTGAAACCCGCCAGTGGAGCATTAGTTTGTGCGGGAAGCTCACCAAGCTTCATTTCAGTCCTAGGCACTCAAAGGGCATTAAGCCTAGAGTGTGAAAACTGAGTTTCCTTGAGAGCTGCTTGGAAGCCTGATGGTGTGTGAAGTTAGTGAGTCAAATGGAGTTGTTCTCCCACAAGAACCACTCTGCTGATTCTTCTTCAATATGCGCTTCACCAACATGCAGTGTTTCCTTGATTGAATTAGCTCTCACACCAATATTTGCGCCTAGAGCCTTTGCATTGAGGGCTATCTGAAAACGGCTGTGGCGCTGAAGTTGCCTGTGAATGTGGAGTTGGTGGCATGTGAAACCCGCATGTGGAGCATTGATTCGTGTGGGATGCTCTACCAGGTTCATTCCTGGATAATGCACCCTAAGGGCATTAAGCCTAGAGTGTGAGAACTGAGTTTCCTTGAGAGCTGCTTGGAAGCCTGATGGTGTGTGAAGTTAGTGAGTCAAATGGAGTTGTTCTCCCACAAGAACCACTCGGCTGATCCTTCTTCAATATGCCCTTCACCAACATGCAGTGTTTCCTTGATTGAATTAGCTCTCACACCAATATTTGCGTCTAGAGCCTTTGCATTGAGGGCTATCTGACAATGGCTTTGGCGCTGAAGTTGTGTGTGAATGTGGAGTTGGTGGCATGTGAAACCCGCATGTGGAGCATTCGTTTGTGTGGGATGCTCTACCAGGTTCATTCCTAGATAATGCAGTGAAAGGGCACTAAGCATAGAGTGTGAAAACTGAGTTTCCTTGAGAGCTGCTTGGAAGCCTGATGGTGTGTGAAGTTAGTGAGCCAAATGGAGTTGTTCTCCCACAAGAACCACTCGGCTGATCCTTCTTCAATATGCCCTTCACCAACATGCAGTGTTTCCTTGATTAAATTAGCTCTCACACCAATATTTGCGTCTAGAGCCTTTGCATTGAGGGCTATCTGAAAACAGCTGTGGCGCTGAAGTTGCCTGTGAATGTGGAGTTGGTGGCATGTGAAACCCACATGTGGAGCATTCGTTTGTGTGGAATATCACCAAGCTTCATTTCAGTCGTAGGCACTCAAAAGGCACTAAGCATAGAGTGTAAAAACTGAGTTTCCTTGAGAGCTGCTTGGAAGCCTGATGGTGTGTGACGTTAGTGAGCCAAATGGAGTTGTTCTCCCACAAGAACCACTCGGCTAATTCTTCTTCAATATGTGCATCACCAACATGCAGTGTTTCTTTGATTGAATTAGCTCTCACACCAATATTTGGCCCTGGAGCCTTTGCATTAGGGCTATCTGAAAACGGCTTTGGCGCTGAAGTTGTCTGTGAATGTGGAGTTGGTGGCATGTGAAACCCGCATGTGGAGCATTAGTTTGTGTGGGATGCTGTACCAGGTTCATTCCTACATAATGCACTCAAAGGGCATTAAGCCTAGAGTGTGAAAACTGAGTTTCCTTGAGAGCTGCTTGGAAGCCTGATGGTGTGTGAAGTTAGTGAGCCAAATGGAGTTGTTCTCCCACAAGAAGCACTCAGGTGATTCTTCTTCAATATGCGCTTCACCAACATGCAGTGTTTCCTTGATTGAATTAGCTCTCACACCAATATTTTTTGCCTAGAGCCTTTGCATTGAGGGCTATCTGAAAATGGCTGTGGCGCTGAAGTTGTCTGTGAATGTGGAGTTGGTGGCATGTGAAACCCGCATGTGGAGCATTGGATCGTGTGGGATGCTCTACCAGGTTCATTCCTACATAATGCACTCAAAGGGCATTAAGCCTAGAGTGTGAAAACTGAGTTTCCTTGAGAGCTGCTTGGAAGCCTGATGATGTGTGAAGTTAGTGAGCCAAATGGAGTTGTTCTCCCATAAGAACCACTCGGCTGATTCTTCTTCAATATGCGCTTCACCAACATGCAGTGTTTCCTTGATTGAATTAGCTCTGACACCAATATTTGCGCCTATAGCCTTTGCATTGAGTGCTATCTGAAAATGGCTTTGTCGCTGAAGTTGTCTGTGAATGTGGAGTTGGTGGCATGTGAAACCCGCCTGTGGAGCATTAGTTTGTGCGGGAAACTCACCAAGTTTCATTTCAGTCCTAGGCACTCAAAGGGCATTAAGCCTAGAGTGTGAAAACTGAGTTTCCTTGAGAGCTGCTTGGAAGCCTGATGGTGTGTGAAGTTAGTGAGTCAAGTGGAGTTGTTCTCCCACAAGAACCACTCTGCTGATTCTTCTTCAATATGCGCTTCACCAACATGCAGTGTTTCCTTGATTGAATTAGCTCTCACACCAATATTTGTGCCAAGAGCCTTTGCATTGAGTGCTCTCTGAAAACCTATTTGTCGCTGAAGTTGTCTGTGAATGTGAAGTTGGTGGCATGTGAAACCCGCATGTGGAGCATTAGTTTGTGCGGGAAGCTCACCAAGCTTCATTTCATTCCTAGGCACTCAAAAGGGCATTAAGCCTAGAGTGTGAAAACTGAGTTTCCTTGAGAGCTGCTTGGAAGCCTGATGGTGTGTGAAGTTAGTGAGCCAAATATAGTTATTCTCCCACAAGAACCACTCGGCTGATTCTTCTTCAATATGCGCTTCACCAACATGCAGTGTTTTCTTGATTGAATTCGCTCTCACACCAATATTTGGCCCTAGAGCCTTTGCATTGAGGGCTATCTGAAAATGGCTTTGGCGCTGAAGTTGTCTGTGAATGTGGAGTTGGTGGCATGTGAAACCCGCATGTGGAGCATTGGTTTGTGTGTAATGCTCTACCAGGTTCATTCCTAGATAATGCACTCAAAGGGCATTAAGCCTAGAGTGTGAAAACTGAGTTTCCTTGAGAGCTGCATGGAAGCCTGATGGTGTGTGAAGTTAGTGAGCCAAATGGAGTTGTTCTCCCACAAGAACCACTCAGCTGATTCTTCTTCAATATGCGCTTCACCAACATGCAGTGTTTCCTTGATTGAATTAGCTCTCACACCAATATTTGCGTCTAGAGCCTTTGCATTGAGTGCTCTCTGAAAATGGCTGTGGCGCTGAAGTTGTCTGTGAATGTGGAGTTGGTGGCATGTGAAACCCGCATGTGGAGCATTGGTTTGTGTGGGATGCTCTACCAGGTGCATTTCATTCCTAGGCACTCAAAGGGCATTAAGCCTAGAGTGTGAAAACTGAGTTTCCTTGACAGCTGCATGGAAACCAAATGGTGTGTGAAGTTAGTGAGCCAAATGGAGTTGTTCTCCCACAAGAACCACTCGGCTGATTCTTCTTCAATATGCGTTTCACCAACATGCAGTGTTTCCTTGATTGAATTAGCTCTCACACCAATATTTGCACCTAGAGCCTTTGCATTGAGGGCTATCTGAAAATGGCTTTGGCGCTGAAGTTGTCTGTGAATGTGGAGTTGGTGGCATGTGAAACCCACATGTGGAGCATTAGTTTGTGTGGGATGCTGTACCAGGTTCATTCCTACATAATGCACTCAAAGGGCATTAAGCCTAGAGTGTGAAAACTGAGTTTCCTTGAGAGCTGCATGGAAGCCTGATGGTGTGTGAAGTTAGTGAGCCAAATGGAGTTGTTCTCCCACAAGAACCACTCGGCTGATTCTTCTTCAATATGCGCTTCACCAACATGCAGTGTTTCCTTGATTGAATTAGCTCTCACACCAATATTTGTGCCTAGAGCCTTTGCATTGAGTGCTCTCTGAAAATGGCTTTGGCGCTGAAGTTGTCTGTGAATGTGGAGTTGGTGGCATGTGAAACCCGCATGTGGAGCATTAGTTTGTGCGGGAAGCTCACCAAGCTTCATTTCAGTCCTAGGCACTCAAAGGGCATTAAGCCTAGAGTGTGAAAACTGAGTTTCCTTGAGAGCTGCTTGGAAGCCTGATGGTGTGTGAAGTTAGTGAGCCAAATATAGTTATTCTCCCACAAGAACCACTCGGCTGATTCTTCTTCAATATGCGCTTCACCAACATGCAGTGTTTTCTTGACTGAATTCGCTCTCACACCAATATTTGGCCCTAGAGCCTTTGCATTGAGGGCTATCTGAAAATGGCTTTGGCGCTGAAGTTGTCTGTGAATGTGGAGTTGGTGGCATGTGAAACCCGCATGTGGAGCATTGGTTTGTGTGTAATGCTCTACCAGGTTCATTCCTAGATAATGCACTCAAAGGGCATTAAGCCTAGAGTCTGAAAACTGAGTTTCCTTGAGAGCTGCATGGAAGCCTGATGGTGTGTGAAGTTAGTGAGCCAAATGGAGTTGTTCTCCCACAAGAACCACTCAGCTGATTCTTCTTCAATATGCGCTTCACCAACATGCAGTGTTTCCTTGATTGAATTAGCTCTCACACCAATATTTCGGCCTAGAGCCTTTGCATTGAGGGCTATCTGAAAATGGCTTTGGCGCTGAAGTTGTCTGTGAATGTGGAGTTGGTGGCATGTGAAACCCGCATGTGGAGCATTGGTTTGTGTGGGATGCTCTACCAGGTGCATTTCATTCCTAGGCACTCAAAGGGCATTAAGCCTAGAGTGTGAAAACTGAGTTTCCTTGAGAGCTGCATGGAAACCAAATGGTGTGTGAAGTTAGTGAGCCAAATGGAGTTGTTCTCCCACAAGAACCACTCGGCTGATTCTTCTTCAATATGCGCTTCACCAACATGCAGTGTTTCCTTGATTGAATTAGCTCTCACACCAATATTTGCACCTAGAGCCTTTGCATTGAGGGCTATCTGAAAATGGCTTTGGCGCTGAAGTTGTCTGTGAATGTGGAGTTGGTGGCATGTGAAACCCGCATGTGGAGCATTGGTTTGTGTGGGATGCTCTACCAGGTTCATTCCTACATAATGCACTCAAAGGGCATTAAGCCTAGAGTGTGAAAACTGAGTTTCCTTGAGAGCTGCATGGAAGCCTGATGGTGTGTGAAGTTAGTGAGCCAAATGGAGTTGTTCTCCCACAAGAACCACTCGGCTGATTCTTCTTCAATATGCGCTTCACCAACATGCAGTGTTTCCTTGATTGAATTAGCTCTCACACCAATATTTGTGCCTAGAGCCTTTGCATTGAGTGCTCTCTGAAAACCTATTTGTCGCTGAAGTTGTCTGTGAATGTGGAGTTGGTGGCATGTGAAACCCGCATGTGGAGCATTAGTTTGTGCGGGAAGCTCACCAAGCTTCATTTCAGTCCTAGGCACTCAAAGGGCATTAAGCCTAGAGTGTGAAAACTGAGTTTCCTTGAGAGCTGCTTGGAAGCCTGATGGTGTGTGAAGTTAGTGAGCCAAATGGAGTTGTTCTCCCACAAGAACCACTCGGCTGATTCTTCTTCAATATGCGCTTCACCAACATGCAGTGTTTCCTTGATTGAATTAGCTCTCACAACAATATTTGCACCTAGAGCCTTTGCATTGAGGGCTATCTGAAAATGGCTTTGGCGCTGAAGTTGTCTGTGAATGTGGAGTTGGTGGCATGTGAAACCCGCATGTGGAGCATTGGTTTGTGTGGGATGCTCTACCAGGTTCTTTCCTAGATAATGCACTCAAAGGGCATTAAGCCTAGAGTGTGAAAACTGAGTTTCCTTGAGAGCTGCTTGGAAGCCTGATGGTGTGTGAAGTTAGTGAGCCAAATGGAGTTGTTCTCCCACAAGAACACTCAGCTGATTCTTCTTCAATATGTGCTTCACCAACATGCAGTGTTTCCTTGATTGAATTAGCTCTCACACCAATATTTCGGCCTAGAGCCTTTGCATTGAGGGCTATCTCAAAATGGCTTTGGCGCTGAAGTTGTCTGTGAATGTGGAGTTGGTGGCATGTGAAACCCGCATGTGGAGCATTGGTTTGTGTGGGATGCTCTACCAGGTGCATTTCATTACTAGGCACTCAAAGGGCATTAAGCCTAGAGTGTGAAAACTGAGTTTCCTTGAGAGCTGCATGGAAACCAAATGGTGTGTGAAGTTAGTGAGCCAAATGGAGTTGTTCTCCCACAAGAACCACTCGGCTGATTCTTCTTCAATATGCGTTTCACCAACATGCAGTGTTTCCTTGATTGAATTAGCTCTCACACCAATATTTGCACCTAGAGCCTTTGCATTGAGGGCTATCTGAAAATGGCTGTGGCGCTGAAGTTGTCTGTGAATGTGGAGTTGGTGGCATGTGAAACCCGCATGTGGAGCATTAGTTTGTGTGGGATGCTGTACCAGGTTCATTCCTAGATAATGCACTCAAAGGGCATTAAGCCTAGAGTGTGAAAACTGAGTTTCCTTGAGAGCTGCATGGAAGCCTGATGGTGTGTGAAGTTAGTGAGCCAAATGGAGTTGTTCTCCCACAAGAACCACTCAGCTGATTCTTCTTCAATATGCGCTTCATCAACATGCAGTGTTTCCTTGATTGAATTAGCTCTCACACCAATATTTGCACCTAGAGCCTTTGCATTGAGGGCTATCTGAAAATGGCTTTGGCGCTGAAGTTGTCTGTGAATGTGGAGTTGGTGGCATGTGAAATCCGCATGTGGAGCATTAGTTTGTGCGGGAAGCTCACCAAGCTTCATTTCAGTCCTAGGCACTCAAAGGGCATTAAGCCTAGAGTGTGAAAACTGAGTTTCCTTGAGAGCTGCTTGGAAGCCTGATGGTGTGTGAAGTTAGTGAGCCAAATATAGTTATTCTCCCACAAGAACCACTCGGCTGATTCTTCTTCAATATGCGCTTCACCAACATGCAGTGTTTTCTTGACTGAATTCGCTCTCACACCAATATTTGGCCCTAGAGCCTTTGCATTGAGGGCTATCTGAAAATGGCTTTGGCGCTGAAGTTGTCTGTGAATGTGGGGTTGGTGGCATGTGAAACCCGCATGTGGAGCATTGGTTTGTGTGTAATGCTCTACCAGGTTCATTCCTAGATAATGCACTCAAAGGGCATTAAGCCTAGAGTGTGAAAACTGAGTTTCCTTGAGAGCTGCATGGAAGCCTGATGGTGTGTGAAGTTAGTGAGCCAAATGGAGTTGTTCTCCCACAAGAACCACTCAGCTGATTCTTCTTCAATATGCGCTTCACCAACATGCAGTGTTTCCTTGATTGAATTAGCTCTCACACCAATATTTCGGCCTAGAGCCTTTGCATTGAGGGCTATCTGAAAATGGCTTTGGCGCTGAAGTTGTCTGTGAATGTGGAGTTGGTGGCATGTGAAACCCGCATGTGGAGCATTGGTTTGTGTGGGATGCTCTACCAGGTGCATTTCATTCCTAGGCACTCAAAGGGCATTAAGCCTAGAGTGTGAAAACTGAGTTTCCTTGAGAGCTGCATGGAAACCAAATGGTGTGTGAAGTTAGTGAGCCAAATGGAGTTGTTCTCCCACAAGAACCACTCGGCTGATTCTTCTTCAATATGCGCTTCACCAACATGCAGTGTTTCCTTGATTGAATTAGCTCTCACACCAATATTTGCACCTAGAGCCTTTGCATTGAGAGCTATCTGAAAATGGCTTTGGCGCTGAAGTTGTCTGTGAATGTGGAGTTGGTGGCATGTGAAACCCGCATGTGGAGCATTGGTTTGTGTGGGATGCTCTACCAGGTTCATTCCTAGATAATGCACTCAAAGGGCATTAAGCCTAGAGTGTGAAAACTGAGTTTCCTTGAGAGCTGCATGGAAGCCTGATGCTGTGTGAAGTTAGTGAGCCAAATGGAGTTGTTCTCCCACAAGAACCACTCGGCTGATTCTTCTTCAATATGCGCTTCACCAACATGCAGTGTTTCCTTGATTGAATTAGCTCTCACACCAATATTTGTGCCTAGAGCCTTTGCATTGAGTGCTCTCTGAAAACCTATTTGTCGCTGAAGTTGTCTGTGAATGTGGAGTTGGTGGCATGTGAAACCCGCATGTGGAGCATTAGTTTGTGCGGGAAGCTCACCAAGCTTCATTTCAGTCCTAGGCACTCAAAGGGCATTAAGCCTAGAGTGTGAAAACTGAGTTTCCTTGAGAGCTGCTTGGAAGCCTGATGGTGTGTGAAGTTAGTCAGCCAAATGGAGGTGTTCTCCCACAAGAACCACTCGGCTGATTCTTCTTCAATATGCGCTTCACCAACATGCAGTGTTTCCTTGATTGAATTAGCTCTCACATCAATATTTTCGCCTAGAGCCTTTGCATTGAGGGCTATCTGAAAATGGCTGTGGCGCTGAAGTTGTCTGTGAATGTGGAGTTGGTGGCATGTGAAACCCGCATGTGGAGCATTGGTTTGTGTGGGATGCTCTACCAGGTTCATTCCTACATAATGCACTCAAAGGGCATTAAGCCTAGAGTGTGAAAACTGAGTTTCCTTGAGAGCTGCTTGGAAGCCTGATGGTGTATGAAGTTAGTGAGCCAAATGGAGTTGTTCTCCCACAAGAACCACTCGGCTGATTCTTCTTCAATATGCGCTTCACCAACATGCAGTGTTTCCTTGATTGAATTAGCTCTCACACCAATATTTGTGCCGAGAGCCTTTGCATTGAGTGCTCTCTGAAAACCTCTTTGGCGCTGAAGTTGTCTTTGAATGTGGAGTTGGTGGCATGTGAAACTCGCATGTGGAGCATTGGTTGGTGCAGGAAGCTCACCAAGCTTCATTTCAGTCGTAGGCACTCAAAGGGCATTAAGCCTAGAGTGTGAAAACTGAGTTTCCTTGAGAGCTGCTTTTAAGCCTGATGGTGTGTGAAGTTAGTCAGCCAAGTGGAGTTGTTCTCCCACAAGAACCACGCTGCTGATTTTTCTTCAATATGCGCTTCACCAACATGCAGTGTTTCCTTGATTGAATTAGCTCTCACACCAATATTTTCGCCTAGAGCCTTTGCATTGAGGGCTATCTGAAAATGGCTTTGGCGCTGAAGTTGTCTGTGAATGTGGAGTTGGTGGCATGTGAAACCCGCATGTGGAGCATTCGTTTGTGTGGGAAGCTCACCAAGCTTCATTTCAGTCCTAGGCACTCAAAGGGCATTAAGCCTAGAGTGTGAAAACTGAGTTTCCTTGAGAGCTGCTGGGAAGCCTGATGGTGTGTGAAGTTAGTGAGCCAAATGGAGTTGTTCTCCCACAAGAACCACTCGGCTGATTCTTCTTCAATATGCGCTTCACCAACATGCAGTGTTTCCTTGATTGAATTAGCTCTCACAACAATATTTGCGTCTAGAGCCTTTGCATTGAGGGCTATCTGAAAATGGCTTTGGCGCTGAAGTTGTGTGTGAATGTGGAGTTGGTGGCATGTGAAACCCGCATGTGGAGCATTGGTTTGTGTGGGATGCTCTACCAGGTTCTTTCCTAGAAAATGCACTCAAAGGGCATTAAGCCTAGAGTGTGAAAACTGAGTTTCCTTGAGAGCTGCTTGGAAGCCTGATGGTGTGTGAAGTTAGTGAGCCAAATGGAGTTGTTCTCCCACAAGAACACTCAGCTGATTCTTCTTCAATATGCGCTTCACCAACATGCAGTGTTTCCTTGATTGAATTAGCTCTCACACCAATATTTGCACCTAGAGCCTTTGCATTGAGTGCTATCTGAAAACGGTTGTGGCTTTGGCGCTGAAGTTGTCTGTGAATGTGGAGTTGGTGGCATGTGAAACCCGCCTGTAGAGCATTGGTTGGTGCGCGAAGCTCACCAAGCTTCATTTCAGTTGTAGGCACTCAAAGGGCATTAAGCCTAGAGTGTGAAAACTGAGTTTCCTTGAGAGCTGCTTGGAAGCCTGATGGTGTGTGAAGTTAGTGAGCCAAATGGAGTTGTTCTCCCACAAGAACCACGCTGCTGATTCTTCTTCAATATGCGCATCACCAACATGCAGTGTTTCCTTGATTGAATTAGCTCTCACACCAATATTTTCGCCTAGAGCCTTTGCATTGAGTGCTCTCTGAAAACCTATTTGTCGCTGAAGTTGTCTGTGAATGTGGAGTTGGTGGCATGTGAAACCCGCATGTGGAGCATTAGTTTGTGTGGGATGCTCTACCAGGTTCATTCCTACATAATGTACTCAAAGGGCATTAAGCCTAGAGTGTGAAAACTGAGTTTCCTTGAGAGCTGCTTGGAAGCCTGATGGTGTGTGAAGTTAGTGAGCCAAATGGAGTTGTTCTCCCACAAGAACCACGCTGCTGATTCTTCTTCAATATGCGCTTCACCAACATGCAGTGTTTCCTTGATTGAATTAGCTCTCACACCAATATTTACACCTAGAGCCTTTGCATTGAGGGCTATCTGAAAATGGATTTGGCGCTGAAGTTGTCTGTGAATGTGGAGTTGGTGGCATGTGAAACCCGCATGTGGAGCATTGGTTTGTGTGGGATGCTCTACCAGGTTCATTCCTACATAATGCACTCAAAGGGCATTAAGCCTAGAGTGTGAAAACTGAGTTTCCTTGAGAGCTGCATGGAAGCCTGATGGTGTGTGAAGTTAGTGAGCCAAATGGAGTTGTTCTCCCACAAGAACCACTCGGCTGATTCTTCTTCAATATGCGCTTCACCAACATGCAGTGTTTCCTTGATTGAATTAGCTCTCACACCAATATTTGTGCCTAGAGCCTTTGCATTGAGTGCTCTCTGAAAACCTCTTTGGCGCTGAAGTTGTCTGTGAATGTGGAGTTGGTGGCATGTGAAACCCGCATGTGGAGCATTAGTTTGTGCGGGAAGCTCACCAAGCTTCATTTCAGTCCTAGGCACTCAAAGGGCATTAAGCCTAGAGTGTGAAAACTGAGTTTCCTTGAGAGCTGCTTGGAAGCCTGATGGTGTGTGAAGTTAGTGAGCCAAATGGAGTTGTTCTCCCACAAGAACCCATCGGCTGATTCTTCTTCAATATGCGCTTCACCAATATGCAGTGTTTCCTTGATTGAATTAGCTCTCACACCAATATTTGGGCCCAGAGCCTTTGCATTGAGGGCTATCTGAAAATGGCTTTGGCGCTGAAGTTGTCTGTGAATGTGGAGTTGGTGGCATGTGAAACCCGCATGTGGAGCATTGGTTCGTGTGGGATGCTCTACCAGGTTCATTCCTACATAATGCACTCAAAGGGCATTAAGCCTAGAGTGTGAAAACTGAGTTTCCTTGAGAGCTGCTTGGAAGCCTGATGGTGTGTGAAGTTAGTGAGCCAAATGGAGTTGTTCTCCCACAAGAACCACTCGGCTGATTCTTCTTCAATATGCGCTTCACCAACATGCAGTGTTTCCTTGATTGAATTAGCTCTCACACCAATATTTGCGCCTAGAGCCTTTGTATTGAGGGCTATCTGAAAATGGCTTTGGCGCTGAAGTTGTCTGTGAATGTGGAGTTGGTGGCATGTGAAACCCGCATGTGAAGCATTGGTTCGTGTGGGATGCTCTACCAGGTTCATTTCAGTCCTAGGCACTCAAATGGCATTAAGCCTAGAGTGTGAAAACTGAGTTTCCTTGAGAGCTGCTTGGAAGCCTGATGGTGTGTGAAGTTAGTGAGCCAAATGGAGGTGTTCTCCCACAAGAACCACTCGGCTGATTCTTCTTCAATATGCGCTTCACCAACATGCAGTGTTTCCTTGATTGAATTAGCTCTCACACCAATATTTGCGCCTAGAGCCTTTACATTGAGGGCTATCTGACAATGGCTTTGGCGCTGAAGTTGTCTGTGAATGTGGAGTTGGTGGCATGTGAAACCCGCATGTGGAGCATTGGTTTGTGTGGGATGCTCTACCAGGTTCATTCCTACATAATGCACTCAAAGGGCATTAAGCGTAGAGTGTGAAAACTGAGTTTCCTTGAGAGCTGCATGGAAGCCTGATGGTGTGTGAAGTTAGTGAGCCAAATGGAGTTGTTCTCCCACAAGAACCACTCACCTGATTCTTCTTCAATATGCGCTTCACCAACATGCAGTGTTTCCTTGATTGAATTAGCTCTCACACCAATATTTTCGCCTAGAGCCTTTGCATTGAGGGCTATCTGAAAATGGCTTTGGCGCTGAAGTTGTCTGTGAATGTGGAGTTGGTGGCATGTGAAACCCCCATGTGGAGCATTGGTTTGTGTGGGATGCTCTACCAGGTTCATTCCTAGATAATGCACTCAAAGGGCATTAAGCCTAGAGTGTGAAAACTGAGTTTCCTTGAGAGCTGCTTGGAAGCCTGATGGTGTGTGAAGTTAGTGAGCCAAATGGAGGTGTTCTCCCGCAAGAACCACTCGGCTGATTCTTCTTCAATATGCGCTTCACCAGCATGCAGTGTTTCTTTGATTGAATTAGCTCTCACATCAATATTTTCGCCTAGAGCCTTTGCATTGAGGGCTATCTGAAAATGGCTTTGGCGCTGAAGTTGTCTGTGAATGTGGAGTTGGTGGCATGTGAAACCCGCATGTGGAGCATTGGTTTGTGTGTAATGCTCTACCAGGTTCATTCCTACATAATGCACTCAAAGGGCATTAAGCCTAGAGTGTGAAAACTGAGTTTCCTTGAGAGCTGCTTGGAAGCCTGATGGTGTGTGAAGTTAGTCAGCCAAATGGAGGTGTTCTCCCACAAGAACCGCTCGGCTGATTCTTCTTCAATATGCGCTTCACCAACATGCAGTGTTTCCTTGATTGAATTAGCTCTCACACCAATATTTTCGCCTAGAGCCTTTGCATTGAGTGCTATCTGAAAATGGCTTTGGCGCTGAAGTTGTCTGTGAATGTGGAGTTGGTGGCATGTGAAACCCGCATGTGGAGCATTGGTTTGTGTGGGATGCTCTACCAGGTTCATTCCTACATAATGCACTCAAAGGGCATTAAGCCTAGAGTGTGAAAACTGAGTTTCCTTGAGAGCTGCATGGAAGCCTGATGGTGTGTGAAGTTAGTGAGCCAAATGGAGTTGTTCTCCCACAAGAACCACTCACCTGATTCTTCTTCAATATGCGCTTCACCAACATGCAGTGTTTCCTTGATTGAATTAGCTCTCACACCAATATTTGCGCCTAGAGCCTTTGCATTGAGGGCTATCTGAAAACTGCTTTGGCGCTGATGTTGTCTGTGAATTTGGAGTTGGTGGCATGTGAAACCCGCATGTGGAGCATTGGTTTGTGTGGGATGCTCTACCAGGTTCTTTCCTACATAATGCACTCAAAGGGCATTAAGCCTAGAGTGTGAAAACTGAGTTTCCTTGAGAGCTGCTTGGAAGCCTGATGGTGTGTGAAGTTAGTGAGCCAAATGGAGTTGTTCTCCCACAAGAACCACTCGGCTGATTCTTCTTCAATATGCGCTTCACCAACATGCAGTGTTTCCTTGATTGAATTAGCTCTCACACCAATATTTGCGTCTAGAGCCTTTGTGTTGAGGGCTATCTGAAAAATGCTGTGGCGCTGAAGTTGCCTGTGAATGTGGAGTTGGTGGCATGTGAAACCAGCCTGTGGAGCATTGGTTGGTGCGGGAAGCTCACCAAGCTTCATTTCAGTTAGGCACTCAAAGGGCATTAAGCCTAGAGTGTGAAAACTGAGTTTCCTTGAGAGCTGCTTGGAAGCCTGATGGTGTGTGAAGTTAGTGAGCCAAATGGAGTTGTTCTCCCACAAGAACCACGCTGCTGATTCTTCTTCAATATGCGCATCACCAACATGCAGTGTTTCCTTGATTGAATTAGCTCTCACAACAATATTTGGCCCTGGAGCCTTTACCTTGAGGGCTATCTGAAAATGGCTTTGGCGCTGAAGTTGTCTGTGAATGTGGAGTTGGTGGCATGTGAAACCCGCATGTGGAGCATTAGTTTGTGCGGGAAGCTCACCAAGCTTCATTTCAGTCCTAGGCACTCAAAGGGCATTAAGCCTAGAGTGTGAAAACTGAGTTTCCTTGAGAGCTGCTTGGAAGCCTGATGGTGTGTGAAGTTAGTGAGTCAAGTGGAGTTGTTCTCCCACAAGAACCACTCGGCTGATTCTTCTTCAATATGCGCTTCACCAACATGCAGTGTTTCCTTGATTGAATTAGCTCTCACACCAATATTTGCGCCTAGAGCCTTTGCATTGAGGGCTATCTGAAAATGGCTTTGGCGCTGAAGTTGTCTGTGAATGTGGAGTTGGTGGCATGTGAAAACCGCATATGGAGCATTGGTTTGTGTGGGATGCTCTACCAGGTTCATTCCTACATAAATCACTCTAAGGGCATTAAGCCTAGAGTGTGAAAACTGAGTTTCCTTGAGAGCTGCTTGGAAGCCTGATGGTGTGTGAAGTTAGTGAGCCAAATGGAGTTGTTCTCCCACAAGAACCACTCGGCTGATTCTTCTTCAATATGCACTTCACCAACATGCAGTGTTTCCTTGATTGAATTAGCTCTCACACCAATATTTGCGCCTAGAGCCTTTGCATTGAGGGCTATCTGAAAATGGCTGTGGCGCTGAAGTTGTCTGTGAATTTGGAGTTGGTGGCATGTGAAACCCGCATGTGGAGCATTGGTTTGTGTGGGATGCTGTACCAGGTTCATTCCTACATAATGCACTCAAAGGGCATTAAGCCTAGAGTGTGAAAACTGAGTTTCCTTGAGAGCTGCTTGGAAGCGTGATGGTGTGTGAATTTAGTGAGCCAAATGGAGTTGTTCTCCCACAAGAGCCACGCTGCTGATTCTTCTTCAATATGCGCATCACCAACATGCAGTGTTTCCTTGATTGAATTAGCTCTCACAACAATATTTGGCCCTGGAGCCTTTGCATTGAGTGCTATCTGAAAATGGCTTTGGCGCTGAAGTTGTCTGTGAATGTGGAGTTGGTGGCATGTGAAACCCGCATGTGGAGCATTGGTTTGTGTGGGATGCTCTACCAGGTGCATTTCATTCCTAGGCACTCAAAGGGCATTAAGCCTAGAGTGTGAAAACTGAGTTTCCTTGAGAGCTGCATGGAAACCAAATGGTGTGTGAAGTTAGTGAGCCAAATGGAGTTGTTCTCCCACAAGAACCACTCGGCTGATTCTTCTTCAATATGCGTTTCACCAACATGCAGTGTTTCCTTGATTGAATTAGCTCTCACACCAATATTTGCGTCTAGAGCCTTTGCATTGAGGGCTATCTGAAAATGGCTTTGCGCTGAAGTTGTCTGTGAATGTGGAGTTGGTGGCATGTGAAACCCGCATGTGGAGCATTGGTTTGTGTGGGATGCTCTACCAGGTTCTTTCCTAGAAAATGCACTCAAAGGGCATTAAGCCTAGAGTGTGAAAACTGAGTTTCCTTGAGAGCTGCTTGGAAGCCTGATGGTGTGTGAAGTTAGTGAGCCAAATGGAGTTGTTCTCCCACAAGAACCACTCGGCTGATTCTTCTTCAATATGCGCTTCACCAACATGCAGTGTTTCCTTGATTGAATTAGCTCTCACACCAATATTTTTTGCCTAGAGCCTTTGCATTGAGGGCTATCTGAAAATGGCTGTGGCGCTGAAGTTGTCTGTGAATGTGGAGTTGGTGGCATGTGAAACCCGCATGTGGAGCATTGGTTTGTGTGGGATGCTCTACCAGGTTCTTTCCTAGAAAATGCACTCAAAGGGCATTAAGCCTAGAGTGTGAAAACTGAGTTTCCTTGAGAGCTGCTTGGAAGCCTGATGGTGTGTGAAGTTAGTGAGCCAAATGGAGTTGTTCTCCCACAAGAACCACTCGGCTGATTCTTCTTCAATATGCGCTTCACCAACATGCAGTGTTTCCTTGATTGAATTAGCTCTCACACCAATATTTTTTGCCTAGAGCCTTTGCATTGAGGGCTATCTGAAAATGGCTGTGGCGCTGAAGTTGTCTGTGAATGTGGAGTTGGTGGCATGTGAAACCCGCATGTGGAGCATTGGTTCGTGTGGGATTCTCTACCAGGTTCATTCCTACATAATGCACTCAAAGGGCATTAAGCCTAGAGTGTGAAAACTGAGTTTCCTTGAGAGCTGCTTGGAAGCCTGATGGTGTGTGAAGTTAGTGAGCCAAATGGAGTTGTTCTCCCACAAGAACCACTCGGCTGATTCTTCTTCAATATGCGCTTCACCAACATGCAGTGTTTCCTTGATTGAATTAGCTCTCACACCAATATTTGCACCTAGAGCCTTTGCATTGAGGGCTACCTGACAATGGCTTTGGCGCTGAAGTTGTCTGTGAATGTGGAGTTGGTGGCATGTGAAACCCGCATGTGGAGCATTGGTTTGTGCGGGAAGCTCACCAAGCTTCATTTCAGTCCTAGGCACTCAAAGGGCATTAAGCCTAGAGTGTGAAAACTGAGTTTCTTTGAGAGCTGCTTGGAAGCGTGATGGTGTGTGAATTTAGTCAGCCAAATGGAGTTGTTCTCCCACAAGAACCACGCTGCTGATTCTTCTTCAATATGCGCTTCACCAACATGCAGTGTTTCCTTGATTGAATTAGCTCTCACACCAATATTTGGGCCTAGAGCCTTTGCATTGAGGGCTATCTGAAAATGGCTTTGGCGCTGAAGTTGTCTGTGAATGTGGAGTTGGTGGCATGTGAAACCCGCATGTGGAGCATTGGTTTGTGTGGGATTCTCTACCAGGTGCATTTCATTCCTAGGCACTCAAAGGGCATTAAGCCTAGAGTGTGAAAACTGAGTTTCCTTGAGAGCTGCTTGGAAGCCTGATGGTGTGTGAAGTTAGTGAGCCAAATGGAGTTGTTCTCCCACAAGAACCACTCGGCTGATTCTTCTTCAATATGCGCTTCACCAACATGCAGTGTTTCCTTGATTGAATTAGCTCTCACACCAATATTTTCGCCTAGATCCTTTGCATTGACGGCTATCTGAAAATGGCTTTGGCGCTGAAGTTGTCTGTGAATGTGGAGTTGGTGGCATGTGAAAACCGCATATGGAGCATTGGTTTGTGTGGGATGCTCTACCAGGTTCATTCCTACATAAATCACTCTAAGGGCATTAAGCCTAGAGTGTGAAAACTGAGTTTCCTTGAGAGCTGCTTGGAAGCCTGATGGTGTGTGAAGTTAGTGAGCCAAATGGAGTTGTTCTCCCACAAGAACCACTCGGCTGATTCTTCTTCAATATGCACTTCACCAACATGCAGTGTTTCCTTGATTGAATTAGCTATCACACCAATATTTGGGCCTAGAGCCTTTGCATTGAGGGCTATCTGAAAATGGCTGTGGCGCTGAAGTTGTCTGTGAATTTGGAGTTGGTGGCATGTGAAACCCGCATGTGGAGCATTGGTTTGTGTGGGATGCTGTACCAGGTTCATTCCTACATAATGCACTCAAAGGGCATTAAGCCTAGAGTGTGAAAACTGAGTTTCCTTGAGAGCTGCTTGGAAGCGTGATGGTGTGTGAATTTAGTGAGCCAAATGGAGTTGTTCTCCCACAAGAGCCACGCTGCTGATTCTTCTTCAATATGCGCATCACCAACATGCAGTGTTTCCTTGATTGAATTAGCTCTCACAACAATATTTGGCCCTGGAGCCTTTGCATTGAGTGCTATCTGAAAATGGCTTTGGCGCTGAAGTTGTCTGTGAATGTGGAGTTGGTGGCATGTGAAACCCGCATGTGGAGCATTGGTTTGTGTGGGATGCTCTACCAGGTGCATTTCATTCCTAGGCACTCAAAGGGCATTAAGCCTAGAGTGTGAAAACTGAGTTTCCTTGAGAGCTGCATGGAAACCAAATGGTGTGTGAAGTTAGTGAGCCAAATGGAGTTGTTCTCCCACAAGAACCACTCGGCTGATTCTTCTTCAATATGCGTTTCACCAACATGCAGTGTTTCCTTGATTGAATTAGCTCTCACACCAATATTTGCGTCTAGAGCCTTTGCATTGAGGGCTATCTGAAAATGGCTTTGCGCTGAAGTTGTCTGTGAATGTGGAGTTGGTGGCATGTGAAACCCGCATGTGGAGCATTGGTTTGTGTGGGATGCTCTACCAGGTTCTTTCCTAGAAAATGCACTCAAAGGGCATTAAGCCTAGAGTGTGAAAACTGAGTTTCCTTGAGAGCTGCTTGGAAGCCTGATGGTGTGTGAAGTTAGTGAGCCAAATGGAGTTGTTCTCCCACAAGAACCAATCGGCTGATTCTTCTTCAATATGCGCTTCACCAACATGCAGTGTTTCCTTGATTGAATTAGCTCTCACACCAATATTTTTTGCCTAGAGCCTTTGCATTGAGGGCTATCTGAAAATGGCTGTGGCGCTGAAGTTGTCTGTGAATGTGGAGTTGGTGGCATGTGAAACCCGCATGTGGAGCATTGGTTTGTGTGGGATGCTCTACCAGGTTCTTTCCTAGAAAATGCACTCAAAGGGCATTAAGCCTAGAGTGTGAAAACTGAGTTTCCTTGAGAGCTGCTTGGAAGCCTGATGGTGTGTGAAGTTAGTGAGCCAAATGGAGTTGTTCTCCACAAGAACCACTCGGCTGATTCTTCTTCAATATGCGCTTCACCAACATGCAGTGTTTCCTTGATTGAATTAGCTCTCACACCAATATTTTTTGCCTAGAGCCTTTGCATTGAGGGCTATCTGAAAATGGCTGTGGCGCTGAAGTTGTCTGTGAATGTGGAGTTGGTGGCATGTGAAACCCGCATGTGGAGCATTGGTTCGTGTGGGATTCTCTACCAGGTTCATTCCTACATAATGCACTCAAAGGGCATTAAGCCTAGAGTGTGAAAACTGAGTTTCCTTGAGAGCTGCTTGGAAGCCTGATGGTGTGTGAAGTTAGTGAGCCAAATGGAGTTGTTCTCCCACAAGAACCACTCGGCTGATTCTTCTTCAATATGCGCTTCACCAACATGCAGTGTTTCCTTGATTGAATTAGCTCTCACACCAATATTTGCACCTAGAGCCTTTGCATTGAGGGCTACCTGACAATGGCTTTGGCGCTGAAGTTGTCTGTGAATGTGGAGTTGGTGGCATGTGAAACCCGCATGTGGAGCATTGGTTTGTGCGGGAAGCTCACCAAGCTTCATTTCAGTCCTAGGCACTCAAAGGGCATTAAGCCTAGAGTGTGAAAACTGAGTTTCTTTGAGAGCTGCTTGGAAGCGTGATGGTGTGTGAATTTAGTCAGCCAAATGGAGTTGTTCTCCCACAAGAACCACGCTGCTGATTCTTCTTCAATATGCGCTTCACCAACATGCAGTGTTTCCTTGATTGAATTAGCTCTCACACCAATATTTGGGCCTAGAGCCTTTGCATTGAGGGCTATCTGAAAATGGCTTTGGCGCTGAAGTTGTCTGTGAATGTGGAGTTGGTGGCATGTGAAACCCGCATGTGGAGCATTGGTTTGTGTGGGATTCTCTACCAGGTGCATTTCATTCCTAGGCACTCAAAGGGCATTAAGCCTAGAGTGTGAAAACTGAGTTTCCTTGAGAGCTGCTTGGAAACCAAATGGTGTGTGAAGTTAGTGAGCCAAATGGAGTTGTTCTCCCACAAGAACCACTCGGCTGATTCTTCTTCAATATGCGTTTCACCAACATGCAGTGTTTCCTTGATTGAATTAGCTCTCACACCAATATTTGCGTCTAGAGCCTTTGCATTGAGCGCTATCTAAAAATGGCTTTGGCGCTGAAGTTGTCTGTGAATGTGGAGTTGGTGGCATGTGAAACCCGCATGTGGAGCATTGGTTTGTGTGGGATGCTCTACCAGGTTCTTTCCTAGAAAATGCACTCAAAGGGCATTAAGCCTAGAGTGTGAAAACTGAGTTTCCTTGAGAGCTGCTTGGAAGCCTGATGGTGTGTGAAGTTAGTGAGCCAAATGGAGTTGTTCTCCCACAAGAACCACTCGGCTGATTCTTCTTCAATATGCGCTTCACCAACATGCAGTGTTTCCTTGATTGAATTAGCTCTCACACCAATATTTTTTGCCTAGAGCCTTTGCATTGAGGGCTATCTGAAAATGGCTGTGGCGCTGAAGTTGTCTGTGAATGTGGAGTTGGTGGCATGTGAAACCCGCATGTGGAGCATTGGTTCGTGTGGGATTCTCTACCAGGTTCATTCCTACATAATGCACTCTAAGGGCATTAAGCCTAGAGTGTGAAAACTGAGTTTCCTTGAGAGCTGCTTGGAAGCCTGATGGTGTGTGAAGTTAGTGAGCCAAATGGAGTTGTTCTCCCACAAGAACCACTCGGCTGATTCTTCTTCAATATGCGCTTCACCAACATGCAGTGTTTCCTTGATTGAATTAGCTCTCACATCAATATTTTCGCCTAGAGCCTTTGCATTGAGGGCTATCTGAAAATGGCTTTGGCGCTGAAGTTGTCTGTGAATGTGGAGTTGGTGGCATGTGAAACCCGCATGTGGAGCATTGGTTTGTGTGGGATGCTCTACCAGGTTCATTCCTACATAATGCACTCAAAGGGCATTAAGCCTAGAGTGTGAAAACTGAGTTTCCTTGAGAGCTGCTTGGAAGCCTGATGGTGTGTGAAGTTAGTGAGCCAAATGGAGTTGTTCTCCCACAAGAACCACTCGGCTGATTCTTCTTCAATATGCGCTTCACCAACATGCAGTGTTTCCTTGATTGAATTAGCTCTCACACCAATATTTTCGCCTAGAGCCTTTGCATTGAGGGCTATCTGAAAATGGCTTTGGCGCTGAAGTTGTCTGTGAATGTGGAGTTGGTGGCATGTGAAACCCGCATGTGGAGCATTGGTTTGTGTGGGATGCTCTACCAGGTTCTTTCCTAGAAAATGCACTCAAAGGGCATTAAGCCTAGAGTGTGAAAACTGAGTTTCCTTGAGAGCTGCTTGGAAGCCTGATGGTGTGTGAAGTTAGTGAGCCAAATGGAGTTGTTCTCCCACAAGAACCACTCGGCTGATTCTTCTTCAATATGCGCTTCACCAACATGCAGTGTTTCCTTGATTGAATTAGCTCTCACACCAATATTTTTTGCCTAGAGCCTTTGCATTGAGGGCTATCTGAAAATGGCTGTGGCGCTGAAGTTGTCTGTGAATGTGGAGTTGGTGGCATGTGAAACCCGCATGTGGAGCATTGGTTTGTGTGGGATGCTCTACCAGGTTCTTTCCTAGAAAATGCACTCAAAGGGCATTAAGCCTAGAGTGTGAAAACTGAGTTTCCTTGAGAGCTGCTTGGAAGCCTGATGGTGTGTGAAGTTAGTGAGCCAAATGGAGTTGTTCTCCCACAAGAACCACTCGGCTGATTCTTCTTCAATATGCGCTTCACCAACATGCAGTGTTTCCTTGATTGAATTAGCTCTCACACCAATATTTTTTGCCTAGAGCCTTTGCATTGAGGGCTATCTGAAAATGGCTGTGGCGCTGAAGTTGTCTGTGAATGTGGAGTTGGTGGCATGTGAAACCCGCATGTGGAGCATTGGTTTGTGTGGGATGCTCTACCAGGTTCTTTCCTAGAAAATGCACTCAAAGGGCATTAAGCCTAGAGTGTGAAAACTGAGTTTCCTTGAGAGCTGCTTGGAAGCCTGATGGTGTGTGAAGTTAGTGAGCCAAATGGAGTTGTTCTCCCACAAGAACCACTCGGCTGATTCTTCTTCAATATGCGCTTCACCAACATGCAGTGTTTCCTTGATTGAATTAGCTCTCACACCAATATTTTTTGCCTAGAGCCTTTGCATTGAGGGCTATCTGAAAATGGCTGTGGCGCTGAAGTTGTCTGTGAATGTGGAGTTGGTGGCATGTGAAACCCGCATGTGGAGCATTGGTTCGTGTGGGATTCTCTACCAGGTTCATTCCTACATAATGCACTCAAAGGGCATTAAGCCTAGAGTGTGAAAACTGAGTTTCCTTGAGAGCTGCTTGGAAGCCTGATGGTGTGTGAAGTTAGTGAGCCAAATGGAGTTGTTCTCCCACAAGAACCACTCGGCTGATTCTTCTTCAATATGCGCTTCACCAACATGCAGTGTTTCCTTGATTGAATTAGCTCTCACACCAATATTTGCACCTAGAGCCTTTGCATTGAGGGCTACCTGACAATGGCTTTGGCGCTGAAGTTGTCTGTGAATGTGGAGTTGGTGGCATGTGAAACCCGCATGTGGAGCATTGGTTTGTGCGGGAAGCTCACCAAGCTTCATTTCAGTCCTAGGCACTCAAAGGGCATTAAGGCTAGAGTGTGAAAACTGAGTTTCTTTGAGAGCTGCTTGGAAGCGTGATGGTGTGTGAATTTAGTCAGCCAAATGGAGTTGTTCTCCCACAAGAACCACGCTGCTGATTCTTCTTCAATATGCGCTTCACCAACATGCAGTGTTTCCTTGATTGAATTAGCTCTCACACCAATATTTGGGCCTAGAGCCTTTGCATTGAGGGCTATCTGAAAATGGCTTTGGCGCTGAAGTTGTCTGTGAATGTGGAGTTGGTGGCATGTGAAACCCGCATGTGGAGCATTGGTTTGTGTGGGATGCTCTACCAGGTGCATTTCATTCCTAGGCACTCAAAGGGCATTAAGCCTAGAGTGTGAAAACTGAGTTTCCTTGAGAGCTGCTTGGAAACCAAATGGTGTGTGAAGTTAGTGAGCCAAATGGAGTTGTTCTCCCACAAGAACCACTCGGCTGATTCTTCTTCAATATGCGTTTCACCAACATGCAGTGTTTCCTTGATTGAATTAGCTCTCACACCAATATTTGCGTCTAGAGCCTTTGCATTGAGGGCTATCTGAAAATGGCTTTGGCGCTGAAGTTGTCTGTGAATGTGGAGTTGGTGGCATGTGAAACCCGCATGTGGAGCATTGGTTTGTGTGGGATGCTCTACCAGGTTCTTTCCAAGAAAATGCACTCAAAGGGCATTAAGCCTAGAGTGTGAAAACTGAGTTTCCTTGAGAGCTGCTTGGAAGCCTGATGGTGTGTGAAGTTAGTGAGCCAAATGGAGTTGTTCTCCCACAAGAACCACTCGGCTGATTCTTCTTCAATATGCGCTTCACCAACATGCAGTGTTTCCTTGATTGAATTAGCTCTCACACCAATATTTTTTGCCTAGAGCCTTTGCATTGAGGGCTATCTGAAAATGGCTGTGGCGCTGAAGTTGTCTGTGAATGTGGAGTTGGTGGCATGTGAAACCCGCATGTGGAGCATTGGTTCGTGTGGGATTCTCTACCAGGTTCATTCCTACATAATGCACTCAAAGGGCATTAAGCCTAGAGTGTGAAAACTGAGTTTCCTTGAGAGCTGCTTGGAAGCCTGATGGTGTGTGAAGTTAGTGAGCCAAATGGAGTTGTTCTCCCACAAGAACCACTCGGCTGATTCTTCTTCAATATGCGCTTCACCAACATGCAGTGTTTCCTTGATTGAATTAGCTCTCACATCAATATTTTCGCCTAGAGCCTTTGCATTGAGGGCTATCTGAAAATGGCTTTGGCGCTGAAGTTGTCTGTGAATGTGGAGTTGGTGGCATGTGAAACCCGCATGTGGAGCATTGGTTTGTGTGGGATGCTCTACCAGGTTCATTTCAGTCCTAGGCACTCAAAGGGCATTAAGCCTAGAGTGTGAAAACTGAGTTTCCTTGAGAGCTGCTTGGAAGCCTGATGGTGTGTGAAGTTAGTGAGCCAAATGGAGTTGTTCTCCCACAAGAACCACTCGGCTGATTCTTCTTCAATATGCGCTTCACCAACATGCAGTGTTTCCTTGATTGAATTAGCTCTCACACCAATATTTGTGCCTAGAGCCTTTGCATTGAGGGCGATCTGAAAATGGCTTTGGCGCTGAAGTTGTCTGTGAATGTGGAGTTGGTGGCATGTGAAACCCGCATGTGGAGCATTGGTTTGTGTGGGATGCTCTACCAGGTTCTTTCTTGATAATGCACTCAAAGGGCATTAAGCCTCGAGTGTGAAAACTGAGTTTCCTTGAGAGCTGCTTGGAAGCCTGATGGTGTGTGAAGTTAGTGAGCCAAATGGAGTTGTTCTCCCACAAGAACCACTCAGCTGATTCTTCTTCAATATGCGCTTCACCAACATGCAGTGTTTCCTTGATTGAATTAGCTCTCACACCAATATTTGCACCTAGAGCCTTTGCATTGAGTGCTATCTGAAAACGGTTGTGGCGCTGAAGTTGTCTGTGAATGTGGAGTTGGTGGCATGTGAAACCCGCCTGTGGAGCATTAGTTTGTGCGGGAAGCTCACCAAGCTTAATTTCAGTCTTAGGCACTCAAAGGGCATTAAGCCTAGAGTGTGAAAACTGAGTTTCCTTGAGAGCTGCTTGGAAGCCTGATGGTGTGTGAAGTTAGTGAGCCAAATGGAGTTGTTCTCCCACAAGAACCACGCTGCTGATTCTTCTTCAATATGCGCATCACCAACATGCAGTGTTTCCTTGATTGAATTAGCTCTCACACCAATATTTGCGCCTAGAGCCTTTGCATTGAGGGCTATCTGAAAATGGCTTTGGCGCTGAAGTTGTCTGTGAATGTGGAGTTGGTGGCATGTGAAACCCGCATGTGGAGCATTAGTTTGTGTGGGATGCTGTACCAGGTTAATTCCTACATAATGCACTCAAAGGGCATTAAGCCTAGAGTGTGAAAACTGAGTTTCCTTGAGAGCTGCATGGAAGCCTGATGGTGTGTGAAGTGAGTCAGCCAAGTATAGTTATTCTCCCACAAGAACCACTCGGCTGATTCTTCTTCAATATGCGCTTCATCAACATGCAGTGTTTCCTTGATTGAATTAGCTCTCACACCAATATTTGCGCCTAGAGCCTTTGTATTGAGGGCTATCTGAAAATGGCTTTGGCGCTGAAGTTGTCTGTGAATGTGGAGTTGGTGGCATGTGAAACCCGCATGTGGAGCAATGGTTCGTGTGGGATGCTCGACCAGGTTCATTTCAGTCCTAGGCACTCACAGGGCATTAAGCCTAGAGTGTGAAAACTGAGTTTCCTTGAGAGCTGCTTGGAAGCCTGATGGTGTGTGAAGTTAGTCAGCCAAATGGAGGTGTTCTCCCACAAGAACCAATCGGCTGATTCTTCTTCAATATGCGCTTCACCAATATGCAGTGTTTCCTTGATTGAATTAGCTCTCACACCAATATTTGCGCCTAGAGCCTTTGCATTGAGGGCTATCTGAAAATGGCTTTGGCGCTGAAGTTGCCTGTGAATGTGGAGTTGGTGGCATGTGAAACCCGCATGTGGAGCATTGGTTTGTGTGGGATGCTCGACCAGGTTCATTCCTACATAATGCACTCAAAGGGCATTAAGCATAGAGTGTGAAAACTGAGTTTCCTTGAGAGCTGCTTGGAAGCCTGATGGTGTGTGAAGTTAGTGAGCCAAATGGAGGTGTTCTCCCACAAGAACCACTCTGCTGATTCTTCTTCAATATGCGCTTCATCAACATGCAGTGTTTCCTTGATTGAATTAGCTCTCACACCAATATTTGCGCCTTGAGCCTTTGTATTGAGGGCTATCTGAAAATGGCTTTGGCGCTGAAGTTGTCTGTGAATGTGGAGTTGGTGGCATGTGAAACCCGCATGTGGAGCATTGGTTCGTGTGGGATGCTCTACCAGGTTCATTTCAGTCCTAGGCACTCAAAGGGCATTAAGCCTAGAGTGTGAAAACTGAGTTTCCTTGAGAGCTGCTTGGAAGCCTGATAGTGTGTGAAGTTAGTGAGCCAAATGGAGTTGTTCTCCCACAAGAACCACTCGGCTGATTCTTCTTCAATATGCGCTTCACCAACATGCAGTGTTTCCTTGATTGAATTAGCTCTCACACCAATATTTTCGCCTAGAGCCTTTGCATTGAGGGCTATCCGAAAATGGCTTTGGCGCTGAAGTTGTCTGTGAATGTGAAGTTGGTGGCATGTGAAACCCGCCTGTGGAGCATTGGTTTGTGTGGGATGCTCAACCAGGTTCATTTCAGTCCTAGGCACTCAAAGCGCATTAAGCCTAGAGTGTGAAAACTGAGTTTCCTTGAGAGCTGCTTGGAAGCCTGATGGTGTGTGAAGTTAGTGAGCCAAATGGAGGTGTTCTCCCGCAAGAACCACTCGGCTGATTCTTCTTCAATATGCGCTTCACCAACATGCAGTGTTTCCTTGATTGAATTAGCTCTCACACCAATATTTGGGCCTAGAGCCTTTGCATTGAGAGCTATCTGAAAATGGCTTTGGCGCTGAAGTTGTCTGTGAATGTGGAGTTGGTGGCATGTGAAACCCGCATGTGGAGCATTGGTTCGTGTGGGATGCTCTACCAGGTTCATTTCAGTCCTAGGCACTCAAAGGGCATTAAGCCTAGAGTGTGAAAACTGAGTTTCCTTGAGAGCTGCTTGGAAGCTTGATGGTGTGTGAAGTTAGTGAGCCAAATGGAGGTGTTCTCCCGCAAGAACCACTCGGCTGATTCTTCTTCAATATGCGCTTCACCAACATGCAGTGTTTCCTTGATTGAATTAGCTCTCACACCAATATTTGGGCCTAGAGCCTTTGCATTGAGGGCTATCTGAAAATGGCTTTGGCGCTGAAGTTGTCTGTGAATGTGGAGTTGGTGGCATGTGAAACCCGCATGTGGAGCATTGGTTTGTGTGGGAGGCTCGACCAGGTTCATTCCTACATAATGCACTCAAAGGGCATTAAGCCTAGAGTGTGAAAACTGAGTTTCCTTGAGAGCTGCATGGAAGCCTGATGGTGTGTGAAGTAGTGAGCCAAATGCAGTTGTTCTCCCACAAGAACCACTCGGCTGATTCTTCTTCAATATGCGCTTCACCAACATGCAGTGTTTCCTGATTGAATTAGCTCTCACACCAATATTTGCGCCTAGAGCCTTTGTATTGAGGGCTATCTGAAAATGGCTTTGGCGCTGAAGTTGTCTGTGAATGTGGAGTTGGTGGCATGTGAAACCCGCATGTGGAGCATTCGTTTGTGTTTGATGCTCTACCAGGTTCATTTCAGTCCTATGCACTCAAAGGGCATTAAGCCTCGAGTGTGAAAACTGAGTTTCCTTGAGAGCTGCTTGGAAGCCTGATGGTGTGTGAAGTTAGTGAGCCAAATGGAGGTGTTCTCCCACAAGAACCACTCGGCTGATTCTTCTTCAATATGCGCTTCACCAACATGCAGTGTTTCCTTGATTGAATTAGCTCTCACACCAATATTTGCTCTAGAGCCTTTGTATTGAGGGCTATCTGAAAATGGCTTTGGCGCTGAAGTTGTCTGTGAATGTGGAGTTGGTGGCATGTGAAACCCGCATGTGGAGCATTGGTTTGTGTGGGATGCTCTACCAGGATCATTTCAGTCCTAGGCACTCAAACGACATTAAGCCTAGAGTGTGAAAACTGAGTTTCCTTGAGAGCTGCTTGGAAGCCTGATGGTGTGTGAAGTTAGTGAGCCAAATGGAGGTGTTCTCCCACAAGAACCACTCGGCTGATTCTTCTTCAATATGCGCTTCACCAACATGCAGTGTTTCCTTGATTGAATTAGCTCTCACACCAATATTTGGGCCTAGAGCCTTTGCATTGAGGGCTATCTGAAAATGGCTGTGGCGCTGAAGTTGTCTGTGAATGTGGAGTTGGTGGCATGTGAAACCCGCATGTGGAGCATTGGTTTGTGTGGGATGCTCTACCAGGTTCATTCCTACATAATGCACTCAAAGTGCATTAAGCCTAGAGTGTGAAAACTGAGTTTCCTTGAGAGCTGCTTGGAAGCCTGATGGTGTGTGAAGTTAGTGAGCCAAATGGAGGTGTTCTCCCACAAGAACCACTCTGCTGATTCTTCTTCAATATGCGCTTCACCAACATGCAGTGTTTCCTTGATTGAATTATCTCTCACACCAATATTTGCGCCTAGAGCCTTTGCATTGAGGGCTATCTGAAAATGGCTTTGGCGCTGAAGTTGTCTGTGAATGTGGAGTTGGTGGCATGTGAAACCCGCCTGTGGAGCATTGGTTCGTGTGGGATGCTCTACCAGGTTCATTTCAGTCCTAGGCACTCACAGGGCATTAAGCCTAGAGTGTGAAAACTGAGTTTCCTTGAGAGCTGCTTGGAAGCCTGATGGTGTGTGAAGTTAGTGAGCCAAATGCAGTTGTTCTCCCACAAGAACCACTCGGCTGATTCTTCTTCAATATGCGCTTCACCAACATGCAGTGTTTCCTTGATTGAATTAGCTCTCACACCAATATTTGGGCCTAGAGCCTTTGCATTGAGGGCTATCTGAAAATGGCTTTGGCACTGAAGTTGCCTGTGAATGTGGAGTTGGTGGCATGTGAAACCCGCATGTGGAGCATTCTTTTGTGTGGGATGCTCTACCAGGTGCATTCCTACATAATGCACTCAAAGGGCATTAAGCCTAGAGTGTGAAAACTGAGTTTCCTTGAGAGCTGCTTGGAAGCCTGATGGTGTGTGAAGTTAGTGAGCCAAATGGAGGTGTTCTCCCACAAGAACCACTAAGCTGATTCTTCTTCAATATGCGCTTCACCAACATGCAGTGTCTCCTTGATTGAATTAGCTCTCACACCAATATTTGCGCCTAGAGCCTTTGCATTGAGGGCTATCTGAAAATGGCTTTGGCGCTGAAGTTGTCTGTGAATGTGGAGTTGGTGGCATGTGAAACCCGCATGTGGAGCATTGGTTTGTGTGGGATGCTCTACCAGGTTCATTCCTACATAATGCACTCAAAGTGCATTAAGCCTAGAGTGTGAAAACTGAGTTTCCTTGAGAGCTGCTTGGAAGCCTGATGGTGTGTGAAGTTAGTGAGCCAAATGGAGGTGTTCTCCCACAAGAACCACTCTGCTGATTCTTCTTCAATATGCGCTTCATCAACATGCAGTGTTTCCTTGATCGAATTATCTCTCACACCAATATTTGCGCCTAGAGCCTTTGCATTGAGGGCTATCTGAAAATGGCTTTGGCGCTGAAGTTGTCTGTGAATGTGGAGTTGGTGGCATGTGAAACCCGCATGTGGAGCATTGGTTCGTGTGGGATGCTCGACCAGGTTCATTCCTACATAATGCACTCAAAGGGCATTAAGCCTAGAGTGTGAAAACTGAGTTTCCTTGAGAGCTGCTTGGAAGCCTGATGGTGTGTGAAGTTAGTGAGCCAAATGGAGGTGTTCTCCCACAAGAACCACTCGGCTGATTCTTCTTCAATATGCGCTTCACCAACATGCAGTGTTTCCTTGATTGAATTAGCTCTCACACCAATATTTGCGCCTAGAGCCTTTGCATTGACGGCTATCTGAAAATGGCTTTGGCGCTGAAGTTGTCTGTGAATGTGGAGTTGGTGGCATGTGAAACCCGCATGTGGAGCATTGGTTTGTGTGGGATGCTCTACCAGGTTCATTCCTACATAATGCACTCAAAGTGCATTAAGCCTAGAGTGTGAAAACTGAGTTTCCTTGAGAGCTGCTTGGAAGCCTGATGGTGTGTGAAGTTAGTGAGCCAAATGGAGGTGTTCTCCCACAAGAACCACTCTGCTGATTCTTCTTCAATATGCGCTTCAATCAACATGCAGTGTTTCCTTGATTGAATTATCTCTCACACCAATATTTGGGCCTAGAGCCTTTGCATTGAGGGCTATCTGAAAATGGCTTTGGCGCTGAAGTTGTCTGTGAATGTGGAGTTGGTGGCATGTGAAACCCGCATGTGGAGCATTGGTTCGTGTGGGATGCTCGACCAGGTTCATTTCAGTCCTAGGCACTCACAGGGCATTAAGCGTAGAGTGTGAAAACTGAGTTTCCTTGAGAGCTGCTTGGAAGCCTGATGGTGTGTGAAGTTAGTGAGCCAAATGGAGGTGTTCTCCCACAAGAACCACTAAGCTGATTCTTCTTCAATATGCGCTTCACCAACATGCAGTGTTTCCTTGATTGAATTAGCTCTCACACCAATATTTGCGCCTAGAGCCTTTGCATTGAGGGCTATCTGAAAATGGCTTTGGCGCTGAAGTTTTCTGTGAATGTGGAGTTGGTGGCATGTGAAACCCGCATGTGGAGCATTGGTTTGTGTGGGATGCTCTACCAGGTTCATTCCTACATAATGCACTCAAAGTGCATTAAGCCTAGAGTGTGAAAACTGAGTTTCCTTGAGAGCTGCTTGGAAGCCTGATGGTGTGTGAAGTTAGTGAGCCAAATGGAGGTGTTCTCCCACAAGAACCACTCTGCTGATTCTTCTTCAATATGCGCTTCATCAACATGCAGTGTTTCCTTGATTGAATTATCTCTCACACCAATATTTGCGCCTAGAGCCTTTGCATTGAGGGCTATCTGAAAATGGCTTTGGCGCTGAAGTTGTCTGTGAATGTGGAGTTGGTGGCATGTGAAACCCGCATGTGGAGCATTGGTTCGTGTGGGATGCTCGACCAGGTTCATTCCTACATAATGCACTCAAAGGGCATTAAGCCTAGAGTGTGAAAACTGAGTTTCCTTGAGAGCTGCTTGGAAGCCTGATGGTGTGTGAAGTTAGTGAGCCAAATGGAGGTGTTCTCCCACAAGAACCACTCGGCTGATTCTTCTTCAATATGCGCTTCACCAACATGCAGTGTTTCCTTGATTGAATTAGCTCTCACACCAATATTTGGGCCTAGAGCCTTTGCATTGAGGGCTATCTGAAAATGGCTTTGGCGCTGAAGTTGTCTGTGAATGTGGAGTTGGTGGCATGTGAAACCCGCATGTGGAGCATTGGTTTGTGTGGGATGCTCTACCAGGTTCATTCCTACATAATGCACTCAAAGTGCATTAAGCCTAGAGTGTGAAAACTGAGTTTCCTTGAGAGCTGCTTGGAAGCCTGATGGTGTGTGAAGTTAGTGAGCCAAATGGAGGTGTTCTCCCACAAGAACCACGCTGCTGATTCTTCTTCAATATGCGCTTCATCAACATGCAGTGTTTCCTTGATTGAATTATCTCTCACACCAATATTTGCGCCTAGAGCCTTTGCATTGAGGGCTATCTGAAAATGGCTTTGGCGCTGAAGTTGTCTGTGAATGTGGAGTTGGTGGCATGTGAAACCCGCCTGTGGAGCATTGGTTCGTGTGGGATGCTCGACCAGGTTCATTTCAGTCCTAGGCACTCACAGGGCATTAAGCGTAGAGTGTGAAAACTGAGTTTCCTTGAGAGCTGCTTGGAAGCCTGATGGTGTGTGAAGTTAGTCAGCCAAATGGAGTTGTTCTCCCACAAGAACCAATCGGCTGATTCTTCTTCAATATGCGCTTCACCAATATGCAGTGTTTCCTTGATTGAATTAGCTCTCACACCAATATTTGCGCCTAGAGCCTTTGCATTGAGGGCTATCTGAAAACGGCTTTGGCGCTGAAGTTGTCTGTGAATGTGGAGTTGGTGGCATGTGAAACCCGCACGTGGAGCATTGGTTTGTGTGGGATGCTCTACCAGGTTCATTTCAGTCCTAGGCACTCAAAGGGCATTAAGCCTAGAGTGTGAAAACTGAGTTTCCTTGAGAGCTGTTTGGAAGCCTGATGGTGTGTGAAGTTAGTGAGCCAAATGGAGTTGTTCTCCCACAAGAACCACTCGGCTGATTCTTCTTCAATATGCGCTTCACCAACATGCAGTGTTTCCTTGATCGAATTAGCTCTCACACCAATATTTGCGCCTAGAGCCTTTGTATTGAGGGCTATCTGAAAATGGCTTTGGCGCTGAAGTTGTCTGTGAATGTGGAGTTGGTGGCATGTGAAACCCGCATGTGGAGCATTGGTTTGTGTGGGATGCTCTACCAGGTTCATTTCATTCCTAGGCACTCAAAGGGCATTAAGCCTAGAGTGTGAAAACTGAGTTTCCTTGAGAGCTGCTTGGAAGCCTGATGGTGTGTGAAGTTAGTGAGCCAAATGGAGTTGTTCTCCCACAAGAACCACTCGGCTGATTCTTCTTCAATATGCGCTTCACCAACATGCAGTGTTTCCTTGATTGAATTAGCTCTCACACCAATATTTTCGCCTAGAGCCTTTGCATTGAGGGCTATCTGAAAATGGCTTTGGCGCTGAAGTTGCCTGTGAATGTGGAGTTGGTGGCATGTGAAACCCGCATGTGGAGCATTGGTTTGTGTGGGATGCTCGACCAGGTTCATTCCTACATAATGCACTCAAAGGGCATTAAGCCTAGAGTGTGAAAACTGAGTTTCCTTGAGAGCTGCTTGGAAGCCTGATGGTGTGTGAAGTTAGTGAGCCAAATGGAGGTGTTCTCCCACAAGAACCACCCGGCTGATTCTTCTTCAATATGCGCTTCACCAACATGCAGTGTTTCCTTGATTGAATTAGCTCTCACACCAATATTTTCGCCTAGAGCCTTTGCATTGACGGCTATCTGAAAATGGCTTTGGCGCTGAAGTTGTCTGTGAATGTGGAGTTGGTGGCATGTGAAACCCGCATGTGGAGCATTGGTTTGTGTGGGATGCTCTACCAGGTTCATTCCTACATAATGCACTCAAAGTGCATTAAGCCTAGAGTGTGAAAACTGAGTTTCCTTGAGAGCTGCTTGGAAGCCTGATGGTGTGTGAAGTTAGTGAGCCAAATGGAGGTGTTCTCCCACAAGAACCACTCTGCTGATTCTTCTTCAATATGCGCTTCATCAACATGCAGTGTTTCCTTGATTGAATTAGCTCTCACACCAATATTTGCGCCTAGAGCCTTTGCATTGAGGGCTATCTGAAAATGGCTTTGGCGCTGAAGTTGTCTGTGAATGTGGAGTTGGTGGCATGTGAAACCCGCATGTGGAGCATTGGTTCGTGTGGGATGCTCAACCAGGTTCATTTCAGTCCTAGGCACTCACAGGGCATTAAGCCTAGAGTGTGAAAACTGAGTTTCCTTGAGAGCTGCTTGGAAGCCTGATGGTGTGTGAAGTTAGTCAGCCAAATGGAGTTGTTCTCCCACAAGAACCAATCGGCTGATTCTTCTTCAATATGCGCTTCACCAATATGCAGTGTTTCCTTGATTGAATTAGCTCTCACACCAATATTTGCGCCTAGAGCCTTTGCATTGAGGGCTATCTGAAAATGGCTTTGGCGCTGAAGTTGTCTGTGAATGTGGAGTTGGTGGCATGTGAAACCCGCATGTGGAGCATTGGTTTGTGTGGGATGCTCTACCAGGTTCATTCCTACATAATGCACTCAAAGGGCATTAAGCCTAGAGTGTGAAAACTGAGTTTCCTTGAGAGCTGCTTGGAAGCCTGATGGTGTGTGAAGTTAGTGAGCCAAATGGAGTTGTTCTCCCACAAGAACCACTCGGCTGATTCTTCTTCAATATGCGCTTCACCAACATGCAGTGTTTCCTTGATTGAATTAGCTCTCACACCAATATTTGCGCCTAGAGCCTTTGCATTGAGGGCTATCTGAAAATGGCTTTGGCGCTGAAGTTGTCTGTGAATGTGGAGTTGGTGGCATGTGAAACCCGCATGTGGAGCATTGGTTTGTGTGGGATGCTCTACCAGGTTCATTCCTACATAATGCACTCAAAGGGCATTAAGCCTAGAGTGTGAAAACTGAGTTTCCTTGAGAGCTGCATGGAAGCCTGATGGTGTGTGAAGTTAGTGAGCCAAATGGAGTTGTTCTCCCACAAGAACCACTCGGCTGATTCTTCTTCAATATGCGCTTCACCAACATGCAGTGTTTCCTTGATTGAATTAGCTCTCACACCAATATTTGCGCCTAGAGCCTTTGCATTGAGGGCTATCTGAAAATGGCTTTGGCGCTGAAGTTGTCTGTGAATGTGGAGTTGGTGGCATGTGAAACCCGCATGTGGAGCATTGGTTTGTGTGGGATGCTCTACCAGGATCATTCCTAGATAATGCACTCAAAGGGCATTAAGCATAGAGTGTGAAAGCTGAGTTTCCTTGAGAGCTGCTTGGAAGCCTGATGGTGTGTGAAGTTAGTGAGCCAAATGGAGGTGTTCTCCCACAAGAACCACTCGGCTGATTCTTCTTCAATATGCGCTTCACCAACATGCAGTGTTTCCTTGATTGAATTAGCTCTCACACCAATATTTGGGCCTAGAGCCTTTGTATTGAGGGCTATCTGAAAATGGCTTTGGCACTGAAGTTGTCTGTGAATGTGGAGTTGGTGGCATGTGAAACCCGCATGTGGAGCATTCTTTTGTGTGGGATGCTCTACCAGGTGCATTTCATTCCTAGGCACTCAAAGGGCATTAAGCCTAGAGTGTGAAAACTGAGTTTCCTTGAGAGCTGCTTGGAAGCCTGATGGTGTGTGAAGTTAGTGAGCCAAATGGAGTTGTTCTCCCACAAGAACCACTCGGCTGATTCTTCTTCAATATGCGCTTCACCAACATGCAGTGTTTCCTTGATTGAATTAGCTCTCACACCAATATTTGCGCCTAGAGCCTTTGCATTGAGGGCTATCTGAAAATGGCTTTGGCGCTGAAGTTGTCTGTGAATGTGGAGTTGGTGGCATGTGAAACCCGCATGTGGAGCATTGGTTTGTGTGGGATGCTCTACCAGGTTCATTCCTACATAATGCACTCAAAGGGCATTAAGCCTAGAGTGTGAAAACTGAGTTTCCTTGAGAGCTGCTTGGAAGCCTGATGGTGTGTGAAGTTAGTGAGCCAAATGGAGTTGTTCCCCCACAAGAACCACTCGGCTGATTCTTCTTCAATATGCGCTTCACCAACATGCAGTGTTTCCTTGATTGAATTAGCTCTCACACCAATATTTGGGCCTAGAGCCTTTGCATTGAGGGCTATCTGAAAATGGCTTTGGCGCTGAAGTTGTCTGTGAATGTGGAGTTGGTGGCATGTGAAACCCGCATGTGGAGCATTGGTTTGTGTGGGATGCTCTACCAGGTGCATTTCATTCCTAGGCACTCAAAGGGCATTAAGCCTAGAGTGTGAAAACTGAGTTTCCTTGAGAGCTGCTTGGAAGCCTGATGGTGTGTGAAGTTAGTGAGCCAAATGGAGTTGTTCTCCCACAAGAACCACTCGGCTGATTCTTCTTCAATATGCGCTTCACCAACATGCAGTGTTTCCTTGATCGAATTAGCTCTCACACCAATATTTGCGCCTAGAGCCTTTGTATTGAGGGCTATCTGAAAATGGCTTTGGCGCTGAAGTTGTCTGTGAATGTGGAGTTGGTGGCATGTGAAACCCGCATGTGGAGCATTGGTTTGTGTGGGATGCTCTACCAGGTTCATTTAATTCCTAGGCACTCAAAGTGCATTAAGCCTAGAGTGTGAAAACTGAGTTTCCTTGAGAGCTGCTTGGAAGCCTGATGGTGTGTGAAGTTAGTGAGCCAAATGGAGTTGTTCTCCCACAAGAACCACTCGGCTGATTCTTCTTCAATATGCGCTTCACCAACATGCAGTGTTTCCTTGATTGAATTAGCTCTCACACCAATATTTTCGCCTAGAGCCTTTGCATTGAGGGCTATCTGAAAATGGCTTTGGCGCTGAAGTTGCCTGTGAATGTGGAGTTGGTGGCATGTGAAACCCGCATGTGGAGCATTGGTTTGTGTGGGATGCTCGACCAGGTTCATTCCTACATAATGCACTCAAAGGGCATTAAGCCTAGAGTGTGAAAACTGAGTTTCCTTGAGAGCTGCTTGGAAGCCTGATGGTGTGTGAAGTTAGTGAGCCAAATGGAGGTGTTCTCCCACAAGAACCACTCGGCTGATTCTTCTTCAATATGCGCTTCACCAACATGCAGTGTTTCCTTGATTGAATTAGCTCTCACACCAATATTTTCGCCTAGAGCCTTTGCATTGACGGCTATCTGAAAATGGCTTTGGCGCTGAAGTTGTCTGTGAATGTGGAGTTGGTGGCATGTGAAACCCGCATGTGGAGCATTGGTTTGTGTGGGATGCTCTACCAGGTTCATTCCTACATAATGCACTCAAAGTGCATTAAGCCTAGAGTGTGAAAACTGAGTTTCCTTGAGAGCTGCTTGGAAGCCTGATGGTGTGTGAAGTTAGTGAGCCAAATGGAGGTGTTCTCCCACAAGAACCACTCTGCTGATTCTTCTTCAATATGCGCTTCATCAACATGCAGTGTTTCCTTGATTGAATTAGCTCTCACACCAATATTTGCGCCTAGAGCCTTTGCATTGAGGGCTATCTGAAAATGGCTTTGGCGCTGAAGTTGTCTGTGAATGTGGAGTTGGTGGCATGTGAAACCCGCATGTGGAGCATTGGTTCGTGTGGGATGCTCAACCAGGTTCATTTCAGTCCTAGGCACTCACAGGGCATTAAGCCTAGAGTGTGAAAACTGAGTTTCCTTGAGAGCTGCTTGGAAGCCTGATGGTGTGTGAAGTTAGTCAGCCAAATGGAGTTGTTCTCCCACAAGAACCAATCGGCTGATTCTTCTTCAATATGCGCTTCACCAATATGCAGTGTTTCCTTGATTGAATTAGCTCTCACACCAATATTTGCGCCTAGAGCCTTTGCATTGAGGGCTATCTGAAAATGGCTTTGGCGCTGAAGTTGTCTGTGAATGTGGAGTTGGTGGCATGTGAAACCCGCATGTGGAGCATTGGTTTGTGTGGGATGCTCTACCAGGTTCATTCCTACATAATGCACTCAAAGGGCATTAAGCCTAGAGTGTGAAAACTGAGTTTCCTTGAGAGCTGCTTGGAAGCCTGATGGTGTGTGAAGTTAGTGAGCCAAATGGAGGTGTTCTCCCACAAGAACCACTCTGCTGATTCTTCTTCAATATGCGCTTCATCAACATGCAGTGTTTCCTTGATTGAATTATCTCTCACACCAATATTTGCGCCTAGAGCCTTTGCATTGAGGGCTATCTGAAAATGGCTTTGGCGCTGAAGTTGTCTGTGAATGTGGAGTTGGTGGCATGTGAAACCCGCATGTGGAGCATTGGTTCGTGTGGGATGCTCGACCAGGTTCATTCCTACATAATGCACTCAAAGGGCATTAAGCCTAGAGTGTGAAAACTGAGTTTCCTTGAGAGCTGCTTGGAAGCCTGATGGTGTGTGAAGTTAGTGAGCCAAATGGAGGTGTTCTCCCACAAGAACCACTCGGCTGATTCTTCTTCAATATGCGCTTCACCAACATGCAGTGTTTCCTTGATTGAATTAGCTCTCACACCAATATTTGGGCCTAGAGCCTTTGCATTGACGGCTATCTGAAAATGGCTTTGGCGCTGAAGTTGTCTGTGAATGTGGAGTTGGTGGCATGTGAAACCCGCATGTGGAGCATTGGTTTGTGTGGGATGCTCTACCAGGTTCATTCCTACATAATGCACTCAAAGTGCATTAAGCCTAGAGTGTGAAAACTGAGTTTCCTTGAGAGCTGCTTGGAAGCCTGATGGTGTGTGAAGTTAGTGAGCCAAATGGAGGTGTTCTCCCACAAGAACCACTCTGCTGATTCTTCTTCAATATGCGCTTCATCAACATGCAGTGTTTCCTTGATTGAATTATCTCTCACACCAATATTTGGGCCTAGAGCCTTTGCATTGAGGGCTATCTGAAAATGGCTTTGGCGCTGAAGTTGTCTGTGAATGTGGAGTTGGTGGCATGTGAAACCCGCATGTGGAGCATTGGTTCGTGTGGGATGCTCGACCAGGTTCATTTCAGTCCTAGGCACTCACAGGGCATTAAGCGTAGAGTGTGAAAACTGAGTTTCCTTGAGAGCTGCTTGGAAGCCTGATGGTGTGTGAAGTTAGTGAGCCAAATGGAGGTGTTCTCCCACAAGAACCACTAAGCTGATTCTTCTTCAATATGCGCTTCACCAACATGCAGTGTTTCCTTGATTGAATTAGCTCTCACACCAATATTTGCGCCTAGAGCCTTTGCATTGAGGGCTATCTGAAAATGGCTTTGGCGCTGAAGTTTTCTGTGAATGTGGAGTTGGTGGCATGTGAAACCCGCATGTGGAGCATTGGTTTGTGTGGGATGCTCTACCAGGTTCATTCCTACATAATGCACTCAAAGTGCATTAAGCCTAGAGTGTGAAAACTGAGTTTCCTTGAGAGCTGCTTGGAAGCCTGATGGTGTGTGAAGTTAGTGAGCCAAATGGAGGTGTTCTCCCACAAGAACCACTCTGCTGATTCTTCTTCAATATGCGCTTCATCAACATGCAGTGTTTCCTTGATTGAATTATCTCTCACACCAATATTTGCGCCTAGAGCCTTTGCATTGAGGGCTATCTGAAAATGGCTTTGGCGCTGAAGTTGTCTGTGAATGTGGAGTTGGTGGCATGTGAAACCCGCATGTGGAGCATTGGTTCGTGTGGGATGCTCGACCAGGTTCATTCCTACATAATGCACTCAAAGGGCATTAAGCCTAGAGTGTGAAAACTGAGTTTCCTTGAGAGCTGCTTGGAAGCCTGATGGTGTGTGAAGTTAGTGAGCCAAATGGAGGTGTTCTCCCACAAGAACCACTCGGCTGATTCTTCTTCAATATGCGCTTCACCAACATGCAGTGTTTCCTTGATTGAATTAGCTCTCACACCAATATTTGGGCCTAGAGCCTTTGCATTGAGGGCTATCTGAAAATGGCTTTGGCGCTGAAGTTGTCTGTGAATGTGGAGTTGGTGGCATGTGAAACCCGCATGTGGAGCATTGGTTTGTGTGGGATGCTCTACCAGGTTCATTTCATTCCTAGGCACTCAAAGGGCATTAAGCCTAGAGTGTGAAAACTGAGTTTCCTTGAGAGCTGCTTGGAAGCCTGATGGTGTGTGAAGTTAGTGAGCCAAATGGAGGTGTTCTCCCACAAGAACCACGCTGCTGATTCTTCTTCAATATGCGCTTCATCAACATGCAGTGTTTCCTTGATTGAATTATCTCTCACACCAATATTTGCGCCTAGAGCCTTTGCATTGAGGGCTATCTGAAAATGGCTTTGGCGCTGAAGTTGTCTGTGAATGTGGAGTTGGTGGCATGTGAAACCCGCCTGTGGAGCATTGGTTCGTGTGGGATGCTCGACCAGGTTCATTTCAGTCCTAGGCACTCACAGGGCATTAAGCGTAGAGTGTGAAAACTGAGTTTCCTTGAGAGCTGCTTGGAAGCCTGATGGTGTGTGAAGTTAGTCAGCCAAATGGAGTTGTTCTCCCACAAGAACCAATCGGCTGATTCTTCTTCAATATGCGCTTCACCAATATGCAGTGTTTCCTTGATTGAATTAGCTCTCACACCAATATTTGCGCCTAGAGCCTTTGCATTGAGGGCTATCTGAAAACGGCATTGGCGCTGAAGTTGTCTGTGAATGTGGAGTTGGTGGCATGTGAAACCCGCACGTGGAGCATTGGTTTGTGTGGGATGCTCTACCAGGTTCATTTCAGTCCTAGGCACTCAAAGGGCATTAAGCCTAGAGTGTGAAAACTGAGTTTCCTTGAGAGCTGTTTGGAAGCCTGATGGTGTGTGAAGTTAGTGAGCCAAATGGAGTTGTTCTCCCACAAGAACCACTCGGCTGATTCTTCTTCAATATGCGCTTCACCAACATGCAGTGTTTCCTTGATCGAATTAGCTCTCACACCAATATTTGCGCCTAGAGCCTTTGTATTGAGGGCTATCTGAAAATGGCTTTGGCGCTGAAGTTGTCTGTGAATGTGGAGTTGGTGGCATGTGAAACCCGCATGTGGAGCATTGGTTTGTGTGGGATGCTCTACCAGGTTCATTTCATTCCTAGGCACTCAAAGGGCATTAAGCCTAGAGTGTGAAAACTGAGTTTCCTTGAGAGCTGCTTGGAAGCCTGATGGTGTGTGAAGTTAGTGAGCCAAATGGAGTTGTTCTCCCACAAGAACCACTCGGCTGATTCTTCTTCAATATGCGCTTCACCAACATGCAGTGTTTCCTTGATTGAATTAGCTCTCACACCAATATTTTCGCCTAGAGCCTTTGCATTGAGGGCTATCTGAAAATGGCTTTGGCGCTGAAGTTGCCTGTGAATGTGGAGTTGGTGGCATGTGAAACCCGCATGTGGAGCATTGGTTTGTGTGGGATGCTCGACCAGGTTCATTCCTACATAATGCACTCAAAGGGCATTAAGCCTAGAGTGTGAAAACTGAGTTTCCTTGAGAGCTGCTTGGAAGCCTGATGGTGTGTGAAGTTAGTGAGCCAAATGGAGGTGTTCTCCCACAAGAACCACTCGGCTGATTCTTCTTCAATATGCGCTTCACCAACATGCAGTGTTTCCTTGATTGAATTAGCTCTCACACCAATATTTTCGCCTAGAGCCTTTGCATTGACGGCTATCTGAAAATGGCTTTGGCGCTGAAGTTGTCTGTGAATGTGGAGTTGGTGGCATGTGAAACCCGCATGTGGAGCATTGGTTTGTGTGGGATGCTCTACCAGGTTCATTCCTACATAATGCACTCAAAGTGCATTAAGCCTAGAGTGTGAAAACTGAGTTTCCTTGAGAGCTGCTTGGAAGCCTGATGGTGTGTGAAGTTAGTGAGCCAAATGGAGTTGTTCTCCCACAAGAACCACTCGGCTGATTCTTCTTCAATATGCGCTTCATCAACATGCAGTGTTTCCTTGATTGAATTAGCTCTCACACCAATATTTGCGCCTAGAGCCTTTGCATTGAGGGCTATCTGAAAATGGCTTTGGCGCTGAAGTTGTCTGTGAATGTGGAGTTGGTGGCATGTGAAACCCGCATGTGGAGCATTGGTTCGTGTGGGATGCTCAACCAGGTTCATTTCAGTCCTAGGCACTCACAGGGCATTAAGCCTAGAGTGTGAAAACTGAGTTTCCTTGAGAGCTGCTTGGAAGCCTGATGGTGTGTGAAGTTAGTCAGCCAAATGGAGTTGTTCTCCCACAAGAACCAATCGGCTGATTCTTCTTCAATATGCGCTTCACCAATATGCAGTGTTTCCTTGATTGAATTAGCTCTCACACCAATATTTGCGCCTAGAGCCTTTGCATTGAGGGCTATCTGAAAATGGCTTTGGCGCTGAAGTTGTCTGTGAATGTGGAGTTGGTGGCATGTGAAACCCGCATGTGGAGCATTGGTTTGTGTGGGATGCTCTACCAGGTTCATTCCTACATAATGCACTCAAAGGGCATTAAGCCTAGAGTGTGAAAACTGAGTTTCCTTGAGAGCTGCTTGGAAGCCTGATGGTGTGTGAAGTTAGTGAGCCAAATGGAGTTGTTCTCCCACAAGAACCACTCGGCTGATTCTTCTTCAATATGCGCTTCACCAACATGCAGTGTTTCCTTGATTGAATTAGCTCTCACACCAATATTTGCGCCTAGAGCCTTTGCATTGAGGGCTATCTGAAAATGGCTTTGGCGCTGAAGTTGTCTGTGAATGTGGAGTTGGTGGCATGTGAAACCCGCATGTGGAGCATTGGTTTGTGTGGGATGCTCTACCAGGTTCATTCCTACATAATGCACTCAAAGGGCATTAAGCCTAGAGTGTGAAAACTGAGTTTCCTTGAGAGCTGCATGGAAGCCTGATGGTGTGTGAAGTTAGTGAGCCAAATGGAGTTGTTCTCCCACAAGAACCACTCGGCTGATTCTTCTTCAATATGCGCTTCACCAACATGCAGTGTTTCCTTGATTGAATTAGCTCTCACACCAATATTTGCGCCTAGAGCCTTTGCATTGAGGGCTATCTGAAAATGGCTTTGGCGCTGAAGTTGTCTGTGAATGTGGAGTTGGTGGCATGTGAAACCCGCATGTGGAGCATTGGTTTGTGTGGGATGCTCTACCAGGATCATTCCTAGATAATGCACTCAAAGGGCATTAAGCATAGAGTGTGAAAGCTGAGTTTCCTTGAGAGCTGCTTGGAAGCCTGATGGTGTGTGAAGTTAGTGAGCCAAATGGAGGTGTTCTCCCACAAGAACCACTCGGCTGATTCTTCTTCAATATGCGCTTCACCAACATGCAGTGTTTCCTTGATTGAATTAGCTCTCACACCAATATTTGGGCCTAGAGCCTTTGTATTGAGGGCTATCTGAAAATGGCTTTGGCACTGAAGTTGTCTGTGAATGTGGAGTTGGTGGCATGTGAAACCCGCATGTGGAGCATTCTTTTGTGTGGGATGCTCGACCAGGTGCATTTCATTCCTAGGCACTCAAAGGGCATTAAGCCTAGAGTGTGAAAACTGAGTTTCCTTGAGAGCTGCTTGGAAGCCTGATGGTGTGTGAAGTTAGTGAGCCAAATGGAGTTGTTCTCCCACAAGAACCACTCGGCTGATTCTTCTTCAATATGCGCTTCACCAACATGCAGTGTTTCCTTGATTGAATTAGCTCTCACACCAATATTTGCGCCTAGAGCCTTTGCATTGAGGGCTATCTGAAAATGGCTTTGGCGCTGAAGTTGTCTGTGAATGTGGAGTTGGTGGCATGTGAAACCCGCATGTGGAGCATTGGTTTGTGTGGGATGCTCTACCAGGTTCATTCCTACATAATGCACTCAAAGGGCATTAAGCCTAGAGTGTGAAAACTGAGTTTCCTTGAGAGCTGCTTGGAAGCCTGATGGTGTGTGAAGTTAGTGAGCCAAATGGAGTTGTTCCCCCACAAGAACCACTCGGCTGATTCTTCTTCAATATGCGCTTCACCAACATGCAGTGTTTCCTTGATTGAATTAGCTCTCACACCAATATTTGGGCCTAGAGCCTTTGCATTGAGGGCTATCTGAAAATGGCTTTGGCGCTGAAGTTGTCTGTGAATGTGGAGTTGGTGGCATGTGAAACCCGCATGTGGAGCATTGGTTTGTGTGGGATGCTCTACCAGGTGCATTTCATTCCTAGGCACTCAAAGGGCATTAAGCCTAGAGTGTGAAAACTGAGTTTCCTTGAGAGCTGCTTGGAAGCCTGATGGTGTGTGAAGTTAGTGAGCCAAATGGAGTTGTTCTCCCACAAGAACCACTCGGCTGATTCTTCTTCAATATGCGCTTCACCAACATGCAGTGTTTCCTTGATCGAATTAGCTCTCACACCAATATTTTCGCCTAGAGCCTTTGTATTGAGGGCTATCTGAAAATGGCTTTGGCGCTGAAGTTGTCTGTGAATGTGGAGTTGGTGGCATGTGAAACCCGCATGTGGAGCATTGGTTTGTGTGGGATGCTCTACCAGGTTCATTTCATTCCTAGGCACTCAAAGGGCATTAAGCCTAGAGTGTGAAAACTGAGTTTCCTTGAGAGCTGCTTGGAAGCCTGATGGTGTGTGAAGTTAGTGAGCCAAATGGAGTTGTTCTCCCACAAGAACCACTCGGCTGATTCTTCTTCAATATGCGCTTCACCAACATGCAGTGTTTCCTTGATTGAATTAGCTCTCACACCAATATTTTCGCCTAGAGCCTTTGCATTGAGGGCTATCTGAAAATGGCTTTGGCGCTGAAGTTGCCTGTGAATGTGGAGTTGGTGGCATGTGAAACCCGCATGTGGAGCATTGGTTTGTGTGGGATGCTCGACCAGGTTCATTCCTACATAATGCACTCAAAGGGCATTAAGCCTAGAGTGTGAAAACTGAGTTTCCTTGAGAGCTGCTTGGAAGCCTGATGGTGTGTGAAGTTAGTGAGCCAAATGGAGGTGTTCTCCCACAAGAACCACTCGGCTGATTCTTCTTCAATATGCGCTTCACCAACATGCAGTGTTTCCTTGATTGAATTAGCTCTCACACCAATATTTTCGCCTAGAGCCTTTGCATTGACGGCTATCTGAAAATGGCTTTGGCGCTGAAGTTGTCTGTGAATGTGGAGTTGGTGGCATGTGAAACCCGCATGTGGAGCATTGGTTTGTGTGGGATGCTCTACCAGGTTCATTCCTACATAATGCACTCAAAGTGCATTAAGCCTAGAGTGTGAAAACTGAGTTTCCTTGAGAGCTGCTTGGAAGCCTGATGGTGTGTGAAGTTAGTGAGCCAAATGGAGGTGTTCTCCCACAAGAACCACTCTGCTGATTCTTCTTCAATATGCGCTTCATCAACATGCAGTGTTTCCTTGATTGAATTAGCTCTCACACCAATATTTGCGCCTAGAGCCTTTGCATTGAGGGCTATCTGAAAATGGCTTTGGCGCTGAAGTTGTCTGTGAATGTGGAGTTGGTGGCATGTGAAACCCGCATGTGGAGCATTGGTTCGTGTGGGATGCTCAACCAGGTTCATTTCAGTCCTAGGCACTCACAGGGCATTAAGCCTAGAGTGTGAAAACTGAGTTTCCTTGAGAGCTGCTTGGAAGCCTGATGGTGTGTGAAGTTAGTCAGCCAAATGGAGTTGTTCTCCCACAAGAACCAATCGGCTGATTCTTCTTCAATATGCGCTTCACCAATATGCAGTGTTTCCTTGATTGAATTAGCTCTCACACCAATATTTGCGCCTAGAGCCTTTGCATTGAGGGCTATCTGAAAATGGCTTTGGCGCTGAAGTTGTCTGTGAATGTGGAGTTGGTGGCATGTGAAACCCGCATGTGGAGCATTGGTTTGTGTGGGATGCTCTACCAGGTTCATTCCTACATAATGCACTCAAAGGGCATTAAGCCTAGAGTGTGAAAACTGAGTTTCCTTGAGAGCTGCTTGGAAGCCTGATGGTGTGTGAAGTTAGTGAGCCAAATGGAGTTGTTCTCCCACAAGAACCACTCGGCTGATTCTTCTTCAATATGCGTTTCACCAACATGCAGTGTTTCCTTGATTGAATTAGCTCTCACACCAATATTTGCGCCTAGAGCCTTTGCATTGAGGGCTATCTGAAAATGGCTTTGGCGCTGAAGTTGTCTGTGAATGTGGAGTTGGTGGCATGTGAAACCCGCATGTGGAGCATTGGTTTGTGTGGGATGCTCTACCAGGTTCATTCCTACATAATGCACTCAAAGGGCATTAAGCCTAGAGTGTGAAAACTGAGTTTCCTTGAGAGCTGCATGGAAGCCTGATGGTGTGTGAAGTTAGTGAGCCAAATGGAGTTGTTCTCCCACAAGAACCACTCGGCTGATTCTTCTTCAATATGCGCTTCACCAACATGCAGTGTTTCCTTGATTGAATTAGCTCTCACACCAATATTTGCGCCTAGAGCCTTTGCATTGAGGGCTATCTGAAAATGGCTTTGGCGCTGAAGTTGTCTGTGAATGTGGAGTTGGTGGCATGTGAAACCCGCATGTGGAGCATTGGTTTGTGTGGGATGCTCTACCAGGATCATTCCTAGATAATGCACTCAAAGGGCATTAAGCATAGAGTGTGAAAGCTGAGTTTCCTTGAGAGCTGCTTGGAAGCCTGATGGTGTGTGAAGTTAGTGAGCCAAATGGAGGTGTTCTCCCACAAGAACCACTCGGCTGATTCTTCTTCAATATGCGCTTCACCAACATGCAGTGTTTCCTTGATTGAATTAGCTCTCACACCAATATTTGGGCCTAGAGCCTTTGTATTGAGGGCTATCTGAAAATGGCTTTGGCACTGAAGTTGTCTGTGAATGTGGAGTTGGTGGCATGTGAAACCCGCATGTGGAGCATTCTTTTGTGTGGGATGCTCTACCAGGTGCATTTCATTCCTAGGCACTCAAAGGGCATTAAGCCTAGAGTGTGAAAACTGAGTTTCCTTGAGAGCTGCTTGGAAGCCTGATGGTGTGTGAAGTTAGTGAGCCAAATGGAGTTGTTCTCCCACAAGAACCACTCGGCTGATTCTTCTTCAATATGCGCTTCACCAACATGCAGTGTTTCCTTGATTGAATTAGCTCTCACACCAATATTTGCGCCTAGAGCCTTTGCATTGAGGGCTATCTGAAAATGGCTTTGGCGCTGAAGTTGTCTGTGAATGTGGAGTTGGTGGCATGTGAAACCCGCATGTGGAGCATTGGTTTGTGTGGGATGCTCTACCAGGTTCATTCCTACATAATGCACTCAAAGGGCATTAAGCCTAGAGTGTGAAAACTGAGTTTCCTTGAGAGCTGCTTGGAAGCCTGATGGTGTGTGAAGTTAGTGAGCCAAATGGAGTTGTTCCCCCACAAGAACCACTCGGCTGATTCTTCTTCAATATGCGCTTCACCAACATGCAGTGTTTCCTTGATTGAATTAGCTCTCACACCAATATTTGGGCCTAGAGCCTTTGCATTGAGGGCTATCTGAAAATGGCTTTGGCGCTGAAGTTGTCTGTGAATGTGGAGTTGGTGGCATGTGAAACCCGCATGTGGAGCATTGGTTTGTGTGGGATGCTCTACCAGGTGCATTTCATTCCTAGGCACTCAAAGGGCATTAAGCCTAGAGTGTGAAAACTGAGTTTCCTTGAGAGCTGCTTGGAAGCCTGATGGTGTGTGAAGTTAGTGAGCCAAATGGAGTTGTTCTCCCACAAGAACCACTCGGCTGATTCTTCTTCAATATGCGCTTCACCAACATGAAGTGTTTCCTTGATTGAATTAGCTCTCACACCAATATTTGCGCCTAGAGCCTTTGCATTGAGGGCTATCTGAAAATGGCTTTGCCGCTGAAGTTGTCTGTGAATGTGGAGTTGGTGGCATGTGAAACCCGCATGTGGAGCATTGGTTTGTGTGGGATGCTCTACCAGGTTCATTTCAGTCCTAGGCACTCAAAGGGCATTAAGCCTAGAGTGTGAAAACTGAGTTTCCTTGAGAGCTGTTTGGAAGCCTGATGGTGTGTGAAGTTAGTGAGCCAAATGGAGTTGTTCTCCCACAAGAACCACTCGGCTGATTCTTCTTCAATATGCGCTTCACCAACATGCAGTGTTTCCTTGATCGAATTAGCTCTCACACCAATATTTGCGCCTAGAGCCTTTGTATTGAGGGCTATCTGAAAATGGCTTTGGCGCTGAAGTTGTCTGTGAATGTGGAGTTGGTGGCATGTGAAACCCGCATGTGGAGCATTGGTTTGTGTGGGATGCTCTACCAGGTTCATTTCATTCCTAGGCACTCAAAGGGCATTAAGCCTAGAGTGTGAAAACTGAGTTTCCTTGAGAGCTGCTTGGAAGCCTGATGGTGTGTGAAGTTAGTGAGCCAAATGGAGTTGTTCTCCCACAAGAACCACTCGGCTGATTCTTCTTCAATATGCGCTTCACCAACATGCAGTGTTTCCTTGATTGAATTAGCTCTCACACCAATATTTTCGCCTAGAGCCTTTGCATTGAGGGCTATCTGAAAATGGCTTTGGCGCTGAAGTTGCCTGTGAATGTGGAGTTGGTGGCATGTGAAACCCGCATGTGGAGCATTGGTTTGTGTGGGATGCTCGACCAGGTTCATTCCTACATAATGCACTCAAAGGGCATTAAGCCTAGAGTGTGAAAACTGAGTTTCCTTGAGAGCTGCTTGGAAGCCTGATGGTGTGTGAAGTTAGTGAGCCAAATGGAGGTGTTCTCCCACAAGAACCACTCGGCTGATTCTTCTTCAATATGCGCTTCACCAACATGCAGTGTTTCCTTGATTGAATTAGCTCTCACACCAATATTTTCGCCTAGAGCCTTTGCATTGACGGCTATCTGAAAATGGCTTTGGCGCTGAAGTTGTCTGTGAATGTGGAGTTGGTGGCATGTGAAACCCGCATGTGGAGCATTGGTTTGTGTGGGATGCTCTACCAGGTTCATTCCTACATAATGCACTCAAAGTGCATTAAGCCTAGAGTGTGAAAACTGAGTTTCCTTGAGAGCTGCTTGGAAGCCTGATGGTGTGTGAAGTTAGTGAGCCAAATGGAGGTGTTCTCCCACAAGAACCACTCTGCTGATTCTTCTTCAATATGCGCTTCATCAACATGCAGTGTTTCCTTGATTGAATTAGCTCTCACACCAATATTTGCGCCTAGAGCCTTTGCATTGAGGGCTATCTGAAAATGGCTTTGGCGCTGAAGTTGTCTGTGAATGTGGAGTTGGTGGCATGTGAAACCCGCATGTGGAGCATTGGTTCGTGTGGGATGCTCAACCAGGTTCATTTCAGTCCTAGGCACTCACAGGGCATTAAGCCTAGAGTGTGAAAACTGAGTTTCCTTGAGAGCTGCTTGGAAGCCTGATGGTGTGTGAAGTTAGTCAGCCAAATGGAGTTGTTCTCCCACAAGAACCAATCGGCTGATTCTTCTTCAATATGCGCTTCACCAATATGCAGTGTTTCCTTGATTGAATTAGCTCTCACACCAATATTTGCGCCTAGAGCCTTTGCATTGAGGGCTATCTGAAAATGGCTTTGGCGCTGAAGTTGTCTGTGAATGTGGAGTTGGTGGCATGTGAAACCCGCATGTGGAGCATTGGTTTGTGTGGGATGCTCTACCAGGTTCATTCCTACATAATGCACTCAAAGGGCATTAAGCCTAGAGTGTGAAAACTGAGTTTCCTTGAGAGCTGCTTGGAAGCCTGATGGTGTGTGAAGTTAGTGAGCCAAATGGAGTTGTTCTCCCACAAGAACCACTCGGCTGATTCTTCTTCAATATGCGCTTCACCAACATGCAGTGTTTCCTTGATTGAATTAGCTCTCACACCAATATTTGCGCCTAGAGCCTTTGCATTGAGGGCTATCTGAAAATGGCTTTGGCGCTGAAGTTGTCTGTGAATGTGGAGTTGGTGGCATGTGAAACCCGCATGTGGAGCATTGGTTTGTGTGGGATGCTCTACCAGGTTCATTCCTACATAATGCACTCAAAGGGCATTAAGCCTAGAGTGTGAAAACTGAGTTTCCTTGAGAGCTGCATGGAAGCCTGATGGTGTGTGAAGTTAGTGAGCCAAATGGAGTTGTTCTCCCACAAGAACCACTCGGCTGATTCTTCTTCAATATGCGCTTCACCAACATGCAGTGTTTCCTTGATTGAATTAGCTCTCACACCAATATTTGCGCCTAGAGCCTTTGCATTGAGGGCTATCTGAAAATGGCTTTGGCGCTGAAGTTGTCTGTGAATGTGGAGTTGGTGGCATGTGAAACCCGCATGTGGAGCATTGGTTTGTGTGGGATGCTCTACCAGGATCATTCCTAGATAATGCACTCAAAGGGCATTAAGCATAGAGTGTGAAAGCTGAGTTTCCTTGAGAGCTGCTTGGAAGCCTGATGGTGTGTGAAGTTAGTGAGCCAAATGGAGGTGTTCTCCCACAAGAACCACTCGGCTGATTCTTCTTCAATATGCGCTTCACCAACATGCAGTGTTTCCTTGATTGAATTAGCTCTCACACCAATATTTGGGCCTAGAGCCTTTGTATTGAGGGCTATCTGAAAATGGCTTTGGCACTGAAGTTGTCTGTGAATGTGGAGTTGGTGGCATGTGAAACCCGCATGTGGAGCATTCTTTTGTGTGGGATGCTCTACCAGGTGCATTTCATTCCTAGGCACTCAAAGGGCATTAAGCCTAGAGTGTGAAAACTGAGTTTCCTTGAGAGCTGCTTGGAAGCCTGATGGTGTGTGAAGTTAGTGAGCCAAATGGAGTTGTTCTCCCACAAGAACCACTCGGCGGATTCTTCTTCAATATGCGCTTCACCAACATGCAGTGTTTCCTTGATTGAATTAGCTCTCACACCAATATTTGCGCCTAGAGCCTTTGCATTGAGGGCTATCTGAAAATGGCTTTGGCGCTGAAGTTGTCTGTGAATGTGGAGTTGGTGGCATGTGAAACCCGCATGTGGAGCATTGGTTTGTGTGGGATGCTCTACCAGGTTCATTCCTACATAATGCACTCAAAGGGCATTAAGCCTAGAGTGTGAAAACTGAGTTTCCTTGAGAGCTGCTTGGAAGCCTGATGGTGTGTGAAGTTAGTGAGCCAAATGGAGTTGTTCCCCCACAAGAACCACTCGGCTGATTCTTCTTCAATATGCGCTTCACCAACATGCAGTGTTTCCTTGATTGAATTAGCTCTCACACCAATATTTGGGCCTAAAGCCTTTGCATTGAGGGCTATCTGAAAATGGCTTTGGCGCTGAAGTTGTCTGTGAATGTGGAGTTGGTGGCATGTGAAACCCGCATGTGGAGCATTGGTTTGTGTGGGATGCTCTACCAGGTGCATTTCATTCCTAGGCACTCAAAGGGCATTAAGCCTAGAGTGTGAAAACTGAGTTTCCTTGAGAGCTGCTTGGAAGCCTGATGGTGTGTGAAGTTAGTGAGCCAAATGGAGTTGTTCTCCCACAAGAACCACTCGGCTGATTCTTCTTCAATATGCGCTTCACCAACATGAAGTGTTTCCTTGATTGAATTAGCTCTCACACCAATATTTGCGCCTAGAGCCTTTGCATTGAGGGCTATCTGAAAATGGCTTTGCCGCTGAAGTTGTCTGTGAATGTGGAGTTGGTGGCATGTGAAACCCGCATGTGGAGCATTGGTTTGTGTGGGATGCTCTACCAGGTTCATTCCTACATAATGTACTCAAAGGGCATTAAGCCTAGAGTGTGAAAACTGAGTTTCCTTGAGAGCTGCTTGGAAGCCTGATGGTGTGTGAAGTTAGTGAGCCAAATGGAGTTGTTCTCCCACAAGAACCACTCGGCTGATTCTTCTTCAATATGCGCTTCACCAACATGCAGTGTTTCCTTGATTGAATCAGCTCTCACACCAATATTTGCGCCTAGAGCCTTTGCATTTAGGGCTATCTGAAAATGGCTTTGGCGCTGAAGTTGTCTGTGAATGTGGAGTTGGTGGCATGTGAAACCCGCATGTGGAGCATTGGTTTGTGTGGGATGCTCTACCAGGTGCATTTCATTTATAGGCACTCAAAGGGCATTAAGCCTAGAGTGTGA